>NC_069500.1:293066011-293148511 GCF_027579735.1 Bombina bombina | reverse complement strand
CAGAAAGTTGTCACACCAAGAATGTAAGTTAACTTATTGTAACACTTGTAAAAGAAAGTATTGTAATTACAAAGTGTTTTACTTCCCTTTAATAGTTGTAGACATAGAAGAAAAGTAATGCTAGCTATGTTGGTAATGTAAAATATCTTCCCTAGTGGCTAACTTACTTTTGAAAGGAACTGCTTATAGAGTTGATTAGCTATCTTGTGTAAAATCGATAATAATTTAATTGCTTTTGTATGAGCTAGCGGGTAGTTTACCCTATGCTGTATATTTGTTTTGGGACACATATATAACCAAGAAGCTATAAACTGATAAATAGATAGATTTTAAGGAGGCTTCTTCCTTATCTCTTGGCTATAAATCATAAATTATTTAATAGAAATGCTTCTATAAAGAAAATATAGTACCGAGAGAAAAGGAGAAATAACAAACCTTGCTAGCTGTACTTATACTCTGGGGAAGAATAAAACATCAAGTAAAAAGTTGAGGGTCATATCTTACTAGGCTGGACACTGAATTCCATGCACTCAAGCTCATTAATTTTCTGAAGCAGTGTCCTCTACAGTTGTATACATTCTTATAATCTACCAATAATAAAGAGTGCAGGTTTGTTTTTCTTCTTTCAGATGTGGTACTCTATACAAACCATCACAGAAATACCCTTTTTTACTAAAATGCTTATAGATATTATTCTTTTTGTATCTGTTATGACACAAAGTTTTGTATTTTTAATTCAGGAATCCAAACATTCATGAACTATACATATGAACATCTTAAATACTAACATTCAAATGCATGTGCTTTCCTTTTTAAGCAGAGTGCCAAGCATGTTAATTTAATGTTTAATGTGCTCCTAAAGCTGAGCTTCCAGGACCGAGCATGTTACATTAATGTACATGGCAAATAAGGTGATTACCTCTCCTTGCAACCTGGGAGAGAGGACCAGCATACTCTGGAGGCTATTAAAGGCTTAAGACAACAGTCCATCCAAATCATTTTTAGATTAATTGTGAATTATGAAAATGTTAAAAAAGCACACAAAAAAATACACAGGTACAAAATAAGGGAATGATAATCATATCCCTTCACAACCCCTAAATACACCTACTGTACATTTACCTACACACTGATTTGTTCTTCACATTCATGTTCACATATCTAGGAACTTACACACACAACAGACACTACTCCACTCTTTTTTAAAGCTCCAAGTCTCCTATGCCGTGCATATTCTCACAGACTCTTATGCACTTACTTGAAAGGACTCTTACTACTCTTAACATTCCTCCAATGGTCTCATCCATTTGCACCATTTTAACCACACACACACCCCATGCAGGGTCAGCTCAAGATATTGTTCTGCCTGGGTCTGAGAATGCAATGATGCCACCCCCCAGTAGTAACATTACTAATTAGCATATCTTCCTACTAGTCCTGGCCACTGACATTACTAAACCTACCTGAATGCAACCAATGCTCGTGCACAATTGCACAATAAGTGAGAAATAAGTTCTTTGTGCATGATGAGGTTATGCTGTTAGGAGCCTGTGACTTTCCCATGGAGAAAAAGGATAAGACGGGTCTGAGTCTGACAGTGTCCCTTGTCAAGTGCTGCCTGAGTTCATTGAACCCACTTGGTCCCATGGTTGAGCTGGCCCTGACCCCATGGACTCTCCCACTTGTACATATGTTATTTTTGTGGCCTGCTATGTTACTTAAAGGGACAGTCTAGTCCAAAATAAACTTTCATGATTCAGATAGAGAATGTAATTTTAAACAATTTTTCAATTGACTTTTTTCACCAATTTTGCTTTGTTCTATTCTTAGTTGAAAGCTAAACCTAGGAGGTTCATATGCTAATTTCTAAACCTTTGAAGGCCGCCTCTTCTCTCAGGGCATTTTGACAGTTTTTCATCACTAGAGGGTGTTAGTTCATGTATGTCATATAGATAACACAGTGCTTACGTTCCTGAAACCCGGACATCCATCTTCATCCAGGCGGTGAGAAGTCTTCATCCAGGCGGCATCTTCTATCTTCATCCCGGTGACGCGGAGCTGTGGAGGCGCTGAGCATCATCACAAGTGGTGCGGACATCCAGCGTGGAGGATCCTCTTCATACAGTCACCACCGTACACTGATGCTTGATTGCAAGGTACCCGATTAAAAATGGGGTACCTTGTATTCCTATTGGCTGACATTTTCAAATCAGCCAATAGGATGAGAGCTACTGAAATCCTAATGGCTATCAGCCAATAGGATGAGAGCTACTGAAATCCTAATGGCTGTTCAAATCAGCCAATAGGATTTCAGTAACTCTCATCCTATTGGCTGATTTGAAAATGTCAGCCAATAGGAATGCAAGGTACCCCATATTCAAACGCGTACCTTACATTCAAGCTTCAGTGTATGGCGGTGACCGTATGAAAAGGATCCTCCACGCTGGATGTCTGCGCCTCCGGCGATGATGCACCGTGTCTCTACAGCTCTGCGACACCGGGATGATCATAGAAGATCCCGCTTGGATGAAGACTTATCGCCACCTGGATGAAGATGGATGTCTGGACTTCAGGAACCGTGAGTAGATTCCCTGGGGTTAGTGTTAGATTTTTTTGAAATTTTTTGGGGTGTTTTTTTTTTTAGATTAAGGATGGGCAGTAAAAGAGCTGAATACCCTTTAAAGGCAGTACAAGAGCTGAATGCCCTTTTAAGGGCAATGCCCATACAAATGCCCCTTTAGGGGCAATGGGTAGTTTAGGATTTTTTAAGAATTAAGTTTTTATTTTGGGGGGTTGGTTGGGTGGGGGGTTTACTTTTGGGGGTACTTTATAATTTTTTAATGTAAAAGCTGTTTAACTTAGGGCAATGCCCTACAATAGGCCCTTTTAAGGGTTATTGGTAGTTTATTCTTAGGTTAGGGCTTTTTTTTATTTGGGGGGAATTTTTTGTTTTTATAGGGCTATTAGATTAGGTGTAATTATTATTATTGTGTTTTTTATTTTTGTAATCTTAGTGTTTTTGTTTAATTTTTGGAACTTTTTTCTTTCTTTTTATCTAATGTTAGATTTTTCTAATTTGTATGGAGTCTTCGGTTTATATAAATTTGTAATTTAGGATTTTTAATTGGTAGTTTATTTTATTATATTAGAATAGTTATCTTAGGTTAAGTTATAGTTTAATCTTAGTTTTTTTTATTTCACAGGTACATTTTTATTTATTTTAAGATAGTTATATTGTAACTTTTAATTTAAAGTTAGGGTGGTGTTATTGGTTTAATTTAGTGTTTTGAGATGTGGGGGCCGGCAGTTTAGGGGTTAATAGGCTTAGTTTATTAGTTACGGTGTGGGGGGCCGGCGGTTTAGGGGCTAATAGGTTTAGTTTATTAGTTGCGATGTGGGGGGCTGGCAGTTTAGGGGTTTATACTTTATTATAGTGTTGGCGATGTGGGGGCCTGTGGTTTAGGAGGAAATACGTTTATTATAGTAGTAGCAATGTCGGTGGGCGGCGGATTAGGGGTTTATAGGTTTATTTATTAGTTGCGATGTGGGGGGGGCGGCGGTTTAGGGGTTAATAGTTTTTTTAGTGTTGGCGATGTCGGGGAGTGGCAGAGTAGGAGTAGTAAGAAGTGAATACAGCGCCAACAAGAGGCCAAGGGATAAATATACTCACAGAGAGATAAAAGAAGATTATTTAATGAACCATGTTAAAAAGCATCAGTAATAAAAGACTATATATAAAAAATGTAAAAAGCACATATAAATAAAATTACAAATACAGGAATATCTTACAGAAGCGGCTCAAAGGGCCAAAGCTGATAATTACAATAAAAACAGAGATAATAACAGGTGATCAGTGTGAGTGGTACACCAGAATAAGAGTGTATACTAATAAAACAGAATTAGCCTAAGTACAACTGTAGCAAGTGCATCATGCAAAAAACTAATAAACAATAATACAAACAATAGTGTTCAAAATTAGTGTTACAAAAATAGTGTTCCAAAAATAGAAAAATGCACTGCAGTGCAAAAAAAGGGGGTAGCAAAATAATTGTATAGATACAATCAAATAGTGAGTGAGTGCAAATGGATATAAAAGTCTTGAGAAAGGCCCTTTTTTGAGGGCAGAAACGCGTTGACATATTGGTAAGCATTACTTTAATCTTTACTTCATTCTCATATTGGATACACTATGTTGTGAATTTCTTTTTTTACAGGGACACTTTTTAGGATACCATAGGAGCAGCTGACAGGTGCTAGGATCCAATCAGCTACTTCAGCAACCACACTCAGGAATTTGGATCTGTTAAAGTAACTAACATTGGAAGGAATCAATTTCCTCACTTTCAACTTGCTTTTCATCACCCATTTTTTCCATTTTTTTTCCATTTTTTAGTTTTGATTGACTTATTTTTGTTCTTCACTAACATTTGTCCGGAAGCGGCGGTTTAGGGGTTAAACAATTTATTTAGTTGCGGCGGGGTCCGGGATCCGCAGGATAGGTTTATGTGTATAATAAGTTTATGTAGGTGGCGGCGGTATAGGGGGCGGCAGATTAGGGGTTAATATGTATAATGTAGGTGGCGGCGGAGTCCGGGAGCGGCGGTTTAGGGGGTAATAAATTTATTTAGTTGTGGTGTTGTAGGGGGGGGCAGATTAGGGGTGTTTAGACTCGGGGTACATGTTAGGGTGTTAGGTGCAGACGTTTCCCATAGGAATCAATGGGATATTGGGCAGCAGCGAACATGAGCTTTCGCTATGGTCAGACTCCCATTGATTCCTATGGGATCCGCTGCCTCCAGGGCGGCGGATTGAAATCCAGGTACACTGGCCCGGAATAGTGGCGAGTGTACCTGGTAGTAGTTTGATAACTACCAAAAGTAGTCAGATTGTGTCGAACTTGCGTTCGGAACATCTGTAGTGACGTAAGAATCGATCTGTGTCAGACTGAGTCCAGAGGATCGAAGCTTACGTCACTAGATTCTACTTTTGCCGGGCAGTAGGGGTTGATAACTAAGGCGAATCAGCCTCGCCACAAATACGCTGCGGAAATCCAGCGTATTTGCGGTTGACGGCTTGATAACTAGAGGCCATAGTCTTTTTTTAATCCAGGAGATAGAGAAATTTCAGGAAAATAAATAATTATACTCATTTAAATAAAAAGTTGTGCTTTACACAACAGAATTCTTAGGGCAACATTACAAATGCGGCGTCGCCCACAAAAGACGGAGATGCTGGTTTTAACGCGGTTTTGGTATCACATATACAGAGCCGCATTTAAATGTGGCACTTATATTTCACCCGTCGGCTGCAATTTTTACTCCCATAAGCTAACATAGAACCACGTTGCAAAACACCCAACGTATGCGCAATATCTACCTGTCAAACGCAATAACTAATAAACTACATTAACCTATAATCCGCCAACCCCCACATCGTAAAACATCTAATTAACCTATTAACCCCTAAACCTCCATCACCGCACAACGCAATATACCTTAATAAACTATTAACCCCTAATCCGCCATTCACCCATATCGCAAAGAACCTATTAAAACTATTAACCCCTACACCGCCATCCCCCACCAACGCAATAAACTTAATTAACCTATTAACCCCTAATCTCCCAAACCCACACAACGCAATAATCCTATTAAAACTATTAACCCCTAAACCACCAAACCCACACAACGCAAATAACTAATTAAATTACTAGGCCCCCTAACCATACACCCCCTAACCTAAAACCCACTAAATTAACCCCAATTACCTAAATTAAAAAATACTAAATTACAAACAATTAAAATAAAAATGCTAACATTACTTAAAAATAAAAAACTAAGATTAAATTAATCTAACGGCTAGATTTAGAGTTTTGTCGGTAACGACCTGCGTATCTAACGCTGGCTTTTTTCTGGCCGCACCTTTAAAATAACTCTGGTATTGAGAGTCCACAGAATGGCTGCGTTAGGCTCCAAAAAAGGAGCGTAGAGCATATTTAACGCCACTGCAACTCTCGATACCAGAGTTGCTTACGGACGCGGCCAGCCTCAAAAACGTGCTCGTGCACGATTCCCCCATAGGAAAGAATGGGGCTGTTTGAGCTGAAAAAAAACCTAACAACTGCAAAAAAGCCGCGTTCAGCTCCTAACGCAGCCCCATTGTTTGCTATTGGGAAACACTTCCTACGTCTGCACCTAACACTCTAACATGTACCCCGAGTCTAAACACCCCTAACTTTACACTTATTAACCCCTATTCTGCCGCCCCCGCTATCGCTGACCCCTGCATATTATTATTAACCCCTAATCTGCCGCTCCGTAAACCGCCGCTACTTACATTATCCCTATGTACCCCTAATCTGCTGCCCCTAACACCGCCGACCCCTATATTTTATTTATTAACCCCTAATCTGCCCCCCACAACGTCGCCTCCACCTGCCTACACTTATTAACCCCTAATCTGCCGAGAGGACCGCAGCGCTATTATTATAAAGTTATTAACCCCTAATCCGCCTCACTAACCCTATAATAAATAGTATTAACCCCTAATCTGCCCTCCCTAGCATCGCCGACACCTAACTTCAATTATTAACCCCTAATCTGCCGACTGGAGCTCACCGCTATTCTAATAAATGTATTAACCCCTAAAGCTAAGTCTAACCCTAACACTAACACCCCCCTAAGTTAAATATAATTTAAATCTAACAAAATTAATTAACTCTTATTAAATAAATTATTCCTATTTAAAGCTAAATACTTACCTGTAAAATAAATCCTAATATAGCTACAATATAAATTATAATTATATTATAGCTATTTTAGGATTTATATTTATTTTACAGGTAACTTTGTATTTATTTTAACCAGGTACAATAGCTATTAAATAGTTAAGAACTATTTAATAGCTAAAATAGTTAAAATAATTACAAATTTACCTGTAAAATAAATCCTAACCTAAGTTACAATTAAACCTAACACTACACTATCAATAAATAAATTAAATACAATACCTACAATTATCTACAATTAAACCTAACACTACACTATCAATAAATAAATTAAATACAATTCCTACAAATAAATACAATGAAATAAACTAAATAAAGTACAAAAAATAAAAAAGAACTAAGTTACAAAAAATAAAAAAATATTTACAAACATTAGATAAATATTACAACAATATTAAACTAATTACACCTACTCTAAGCCCCCTAATAAAATAACAAAGCCCCCCAAAATAAAAAAAATGCCCTACCCTATTCTAAATTACTAAAGTTCAAAGCTCTTTTACCTTACCAGCCCTGAACAGGGCCCTTTGCGGGGCATGACCCAAGAAGTTCAGCTCTTTTGCCTGTAAAAAATAAAATACAATACCCCCCCCAACATTACAACCCACCACCCACATACCCCTAATCTAACCCAAACCCCCCTTAAATAAACCTAACACTAAGCCCCTGAAGATCTCCCTACCTTGAGTCGTCTTCACCCAGCAGAGCCAAATTCTTCATCCAAGCGGAGCAAGAAGAGGTCCTCCATCCGGTAGAAGTCTTCATCCAAGCGGGGCAGAAGAGGTCTTCCATCCGATTGAAGTCTTCATCCAAGAGGCGAGCCAATCAGATTGAGCTCGCATTCTATTGGCTGATCGGAACAGCCAATAGAATGCAAGCTCAATCTGATTGGCTGATTGGATCAGCCAATCGGATTGAACTTGATTCTGATTGGCTGATTCCATCAGCCAATCAGAATATTCCTACTTTAATTCCGATTGGCTGATAGAATCCTATCAGCCAATCGGAATTCGAGGGACGCCATCTTGGATGACATCATTTAAAGGAACCGTCATTCGTCGTTCAGTCGTCGGCCAGGATGGATGTTCCGCGTCGGAGGTCTTCAGGATGCTGTCGCTCCGCTCCGGATGGATGACGATAGAAGATGCCTCTTGGATGAAGACTTCAATCGGATGGAAGAACTCTTCTGCCCCGCTTGGATGAAGACTTCTACCGGATGGAGGACCTCTTCTTGCTCCGCTTGGATGAAGAATTTGGCTCGGCTGGGTGAAGACGACTCAAGGTAGGGAGATCTTCAGGGGCTTAGTGTTAGGTTTATTTATGGGGGGTTTGGGTTAGATTAGGGGCATGTGGGTGGTGGGTTGTAATGTTGGGGGGGGTATTGTATTTTATTTTTTACAGGCAAAAGAGGTGAACTTCTTGGGGCATGCCCAGCAAAGGTCCCTGTTCAGGGCTGGTAAGGTAAAAGAGCTTTGAACTTTAGTAATTTAGAATAGGGTAGGGCATTTTTTTATTTTGGGGGGCTTTGTTATTTTATTAGGGGGCTTAGAGTAGGTGTAATTAGTTCAAAAATTGTTGTAATATATTTCTAATGTTTGTAAATATTTATTTTTTGTAACTTAGTTCTTTTTTATTTTTTGTACTTTAGTTAGTTTATTTCATTGTATTTATTTGTAGGAATTGTATTTAATTTATTTATTGATAGTGTAGTGTTAGGTTTAATTGTAACTGGTACCGAGTACAAACATGATAAATGCATGAATTGCAGAAACATTTTTGTAATTTACCTAGCGGGCTGTGTGGCATGCAATCTACAATATGTGGGCATGACCACACGGGAGGTACGAGCTCGCATTAGGGAGCATTTACTCGATATTAAGGCGGGCCTTCTCACTACCCCCCTCGTCCAACATTTTAAATTGTTCCATAATACAGATAATACTTATTTTAAATGGACTATCATTGAGACTGTAGATGCGGGGCGAAGAGGGGGGGACAGGGAGTCTGTGCTTGCCAAAAAGGAGATATTTTGGATCTTCAAATTAAAAACAAGGTTTCCAACAGGCCTAAATTCGGCCTATGACCTCATTAATCATTGGATTTAGTATAGTATGTATCAATACTGGAAACAAGTATTTAAGTAATTTTCCAATCAACATTCATAAAATCTGTGACTCAGTCAGTCTGACAATTTAAGATTTGAGAGTTATTAAATGTATTTAAATGAACCATGATCATGGATAGCTAATTTAGTCATATAGCACATTAACATAATATGGTTTCTTTGATAAGGGAAAGAAGGAGTAACTAGTAAGCAACCCTAATATCATATTAAATTATAAACAGAATTGTAGAATAGACTGGCTTTGTTGATTGTAGATGGGGGTATTCTCAGTGACACTTAATGTTAAGAGACAAACAAAATACGAATAAAATAAAAGCAAGATGGTCAGCTAACTAGCTGCAGTAAGCTTCACAAGCATTTTTGTGGCTTTAATATTTAAAATCAAGTAAGAATTTAAAATCCTTAACCAGATTACTGACATGTATAAATCTAGGAATCTTGAAGTAATCATTAATATAGTGCTCTGAATAGTGTCCCACTTAAACAAGTACAATACACAGTAACATTAGTAACATTACTTAGTTCACTGAACACTGAATTTTGTATTTTACATTAGAACTTAGTCACAGAATGACAGAATTTTCTTTAATCATTACACCGGCTAATGGGTTTGTGTATTTGATGTCTGGTAAACCGGGAAGGAAGGAGTTAACCTGGTCACAGCCTTTCAACCAATAATATGTTTTTACCCTATTTTTAAAGCCCAGAGTAAGAAGGGAGTGTATGAGTTATGATTACGGCATGTAGCCGAAACGCGTAAGCTTGTATCACTGGAGGGCTGCTATTACCATCCTGTGACTTGTTTTATCTGAATAAATGCTTTTTTGAACTGACCTCACCTGCGACTCCTGAAATCCTTTTCTACATTAATTGTAACTTAGGTTAGGATTTATTTTACAGGTAAATTTGTAATTATTTTAACTAGGTAGCTATTAAATAGTTATTAACTATTTAATAGCTATTGTACCTGGTTAAAATAAATACAAAGTTACCTGTAAAATAAATATAAATCCTAAAATAGCTATAATATAATTATAATTTATATTGTAGCTATATTAGCATTTATTTTACAGGTAAGTATTTAGCTTTAAATAGGAATAATTTATTTAATAAGAGTTAATTTATTTCGTTAGATTTAAATTATATTTAATTTAGGGGGGTGTTAGTGTTAGGGTTAGACTTAGCTTTAGGGGTTAATACATTTATTAGAGTAGCAGTGAGCTCCAGTCGGCAGATTAGGGGTTAATGTTTGAAGTTAGGAGTTGGCGATGTTAGGGAGGGCAGATTAGGGGTTAATATTATTTATTATAGGGTTAGTGAGGTGGATTAGGGGTTAATAACTTTATTATAATAGCGGTGCGGTGCGGTCGGCAGATTAGGGGTTAATAAGTGTAGGCAGGTGGAGGCGACGTTGAGGGCGGCAGATTAGGGGTTAATAAATATAATATAGGGGTCGGCGGTGTTAGGGGCAGCAGATTAGGGGTACATAGCTATAATGTAGGTGGCGGCGCTTTGCGGTCGGCAGATTAGGGGTTAATTATTGTAGGTAGCTGGCGGCGACGTTGTGGGGGGCAGGTTAGGGGTTAATAAATATAATATAGGGGTCGGCGGTGTTAGGGGCAGCAGATTAGGGGTACATAAGTATAACGTAGGTGGCGGTCGGCAGATTAGGGGTTAAAAAAATTTAATCGAGTGGCGGCGATGTGGGGGGACCTCGGTTTAGGGGTACATAGGTAGTTTATGGGTGTTAGTGTACTTTAGAGTACAGTAGTTAAGAGCTTTATGAACCGGTGTTAGCCCAGAAAGCTCTTAACTACTGACTTTTTTCTGCGGCTGGAGTTTTGTGGTTAGATTTCTAACGCTCACTTCAGACATGACTCTAAATACCAGAGGTAGAAAGATCCCATTGAAAAGATAGGATACGCAAATGACGTAAGGGGATCTGCGGAATGGAAAAGTCTCGGCTGAAAAGTGAGCGTTAGACCCTTTTTTGAATGACTCCAAATACCGGCAGTAGCCTAAAACCAGCGTTAGGAGCCTCTAACGCTGGTTTTCACGGCTACCGCCAAACTCCAAATCTAGGCCTATGATTGCAAAAAATAAAAAAAAAATAACATTACAGAAAATAATAAACAAAATTATCCAAAAAAAAATTAAACCAAATCCCTATGAAAATAAAAACGCCTCCCAAAATAAAAACACCCCCTAATCTAATGCTGAACTACCAATAGCCCTTTAAAAGAGTCTTTTGTAGGGCATTGCCCTACATTAAACAGCTCTTTTCCTTAAAAAAAATACTAAGTCCCCCCTCTAACAGTAAAACCCCCCACCCACCATACCCCCCAAAATAAAAAAACATAACACTAAAAAAACCTAAACTACCCATTGCCCTTAAAGGGGCATTTGTATGGGCATTGCCCATAAAAGGGCATTCAGCTCTTTTACTGACCTTAAAAGGGCATTCAGCTTTTTTAAGAGTGCCCATTAAAACCCTAATCTAAAAATAAACTAACCACCCCAAAAATTAAAAAAAGCCTAAGTCTAACCCCCAGATAGGTACTCACGGTTCCTGAAGTCCAGCACTGAAGTCTTCTTCCAAGCGGCGACCTCTTCTATCTTCATCCAGGGCCGCGGAACTGAAGACCAGAGACGGCGGAACTGAAGACCGGCAATGGCGGAACTGAAGAGCGGCGACCGTGAAGCCTTGGGGCGGGGAGATCCTCTTCATATGATCACCGCCACACACTGAGGATTGAATTCAAGGTACGCGTTTAAATATGGGGTATCTTGAATTCCTATTGGCTGATTTGATTCTTCAAATTCAAATCAGCCAATAGGCTGAGAGCTACTGAAATCCTAGTGGCTGTTCAAATCAGCCAATAGGATTTCAGTAGCTCTCATCCTATTGACTGATTTGAATTTGAAGAATCAAATCAGCCAATAGGAATTCAAGATACCCCATATTTAATCATGTACCTTAAAGGGACAGTTGAGTTCACCCAAAAATGTTCTCCCCTTTAAATTATTCCCAATGATCCTTTTAAACTGCTAGAGTGTATTAAATTGGTTACAAGTAGCTCCTTTACTCCTATTTCAGCATTTGAAATAGCTGATTTAGCCTGTAGTATCCCCACCTATACTGAACAAATTAATACTGGAGTATAGGCTATTGAATAGCCTAAGTATACATAGCCAGCAGAAGAGATTACACTCTTAGTGGGATGCAGGATATTTAAGTAATAAAATGATAATTTTCCATTGTTCTCTCTATGTATTGAGCTTTAGTGTTCCAGCCAAATAAAAGATAAGGAAGCAAGTCTGTTTACACAAGCTTAGAACATAATGAGATCTGATATCACCTTTAAGTTCAACCCATTATAATAGGCTGTGGTTTCAAAGCACAAAATCAGCTACTTCATATACACAAATAAGCATGAAAATGAAATTTCTCAAATATTTTTTACTCTGCAGTTGGTATAACAAGTCATTTAAAATACATTAATGGAAAAACAATTTTACAGTGTACTGTCCCTTTAAAGTCACTATTCAGTGTACGGCGGTGATCGTACAAAGAGGATCCTCCACGATCCATGGTTCCACGGTCGCTGGTCTTCATTTCCGCGGTCGCCGGTCTTCAGTTCCGTGGTCCTGGATGAAGATAGAAGAGGTCCCCACTAGAAGGAAGATGTCGGCCGCTTGGAAGAAGACTTCACCATCTGGAACAGGACCTTCTCCGCTGGACTTCAGGAATGGTGAGTACCTATCTGGGGGTTAGACTTAGGCTTTTTTAAAAAAAAAAAATTTTAGATTAGGGTTTTAATGGAAACTCTTAAAGAGCTGAATGCCCTTTTAAGGGCAGTAAAAAAGCTGAATGCCCTTTTAAGGACAATGCCCCTTTAGGTGCAATGGGTAGCTTAGTTTTTTTTTTTTAGTGTTAGGTTTTTTATTTTAGGAGTTTTGGTGGGTGGTTGGTGTAACTGTTAGGGGGGACTTAGATTTTTTTAGATTAGGGGGTGTTTTTATTTTGGGGGGCTTTATATTTTCATAGGGATAAGGTTTAATTTTCTTTTATTTTGGATAATTTTGTTTATTATTTTCTGTAATGTTAGATTTTTTTATTTTTTGTAATCTTAGATTAATGTAATTTTTATTTTTAAGTAATGTTAGCTTTTTAATATAGTATTTTTTAATTTTGGTAATTGGGGTTAATTTAGTGGGTGTTAGGTTGTGTTAGGTTAGGATTTGGCAGTTTAGGGGTTAATAGTTTTAATAGGATTATTGCATTGTGTGGGTTTGGCGGTTTAGGGGTTAATCATTTTAATAGGATTATTGTGTTGTGTGGGTTTGGCGGTTTAGGGGTTAATAGTTTTTATAGGATTATTGTGTTGTGTGGGTTTGGCGGTTTAGGGGTTAATAGTTTTAATAGGATTATTGTGTTGTGTGGGTGTGGCGGGTTAGGGGTTAATAGATTTATAAGGTTTGTTGCAATGTGGGTTAATGGCAGATTAGGGGTTAATAGTTTTAATAGGGACTTTGCGATGTGTGTTAATGGCGGATTAGGGGATAATACTTTTACTAGGTAGATTGAGATGTGGGTGAATGGCAGATTAGGGGTTAATACATTTATTAGGTAGATTGCGATGTGTGTGAATGCATAGTGGGTTTGATGGCGGATATAGGAGTTTTATGTGTCAGGGTTTTTTTTGGGAATCGGGTTAGACATTTATGGGAGATTTTACTTTTTTTTTCTTAGGCGCCTGCAGTTTCTAAAGTGCCGTAAGTCCCTGGTGACTCCAGAAATGTGTATTTACGCTCATTTCTGGACATCGCTAGTTTATCCAACTTACAGCACTATATGAACTGCCGGCGAGGTTTATGTAATACCCCGATGTGCGAGGTGAAATTACGGGCAGCGCAGGTTTCAGCGCTTGCACTGAAGCCTGCGCCGTATATGTAATCTCGCCCTTAATTTCCATTTCATATTGAGAGTTGAGACCTCAACAAAAAAAAAAAATTATCTCACAGTGTAACACTGAATCACAAAGTATCAATCTGGTGCTCCAGAGAATGTTACTCATACAAATGTGTGCAGGTACCAATCAGCAGCTAGCTCCCTATAGTGTAGGATATGTGCAAATTCATTTTCTACAATAGAAACCAGGAGAACGTTTCATTTTGACTTTCCTATCCTTTGCATAAACTGGAGAAGACAGCTGGAAGTATTGTTTCCCACCACCTTTTTAACAGCAGTAAATAATACGGTATCTCATAAATGTGCTCTAAGTTAACACTTTGGTCGGCATTTATAAACTGCCGGACAGACAGTGTTCGCTCATGTGAACCTGTCCACCTGGGATAGCAGAATGTGGGCAGCGTATTGCAGCAATATGCTGAGCATTTTTAACATTTCATATGATATCCCACAAGTGTTTGCGAGTAGTGGGTTGTCAATCACCCCAGGGTGAACGTATCCAGGGTGATTTAATCCGCCAGCTAATAGCTGGTGATTTGGTTAGGAAGCTGTCTGATGACCACTGCTTCCTAACTTTCGGTTACAGGCTTGCTCATGCGCAATTTAATAAAAGGGGGATTTGTGTGCAGTTTCCTCCTTCTCACATACTGGAATAGTTTGTTAATAGTTTTCCCAATAGAACAAATTGAAGAATAATTATTCAGCATATTTTAGGTAATATACTATTAGCAGTTTTTGGCTTTATATGTATATATTAACTTACGTTGTTTCTTTTGTGTTTAATTTTGATTATGTGTTTCTTCTTTCTAACTGTATAATGCAACAGATCAAATAAACAAAGCATTAAAAAAAACTATATGCTCCTTCTATTTTCATTTATCAGTTAGGAGTCTGGCTAAAGACATTCATTTTATTATACCCAATAAAAAAAATGTGTTAAAAGTTAAGGTACACCTTGCTAGTACCGGGTTGGACCCCCTTTTGCCTTCAGAACTGTCTTAATTATTCGTGGCATAGATTCAACAAGGTGTCCTCAGAGATTTTGGTCCATATTGACATGATAGCATCACGCAGTTGCTGCAGATTTATCGGCTGCACATCCATATCTAGTGAGAGGCAGTTGTGTGTATGAAAAGACAATGTCAGAGGTCAGCTGAGAATGGGCAGACTGGTTTGAGATGATAGAAAAGCAACAGTAACTCAAATAACCACTCGTTACAACTAAGATATGGAGAATACCATCTCTGAATGCAAAACACATCGAACCTTGAAGCAGGTGGGCTACTGCAGCAGAAGACCACACTGGGTGCCTGTAACATATGCCTGCCTGATATCACTGTCCCTTTAAGACTGCCTTCCCTGCTACTGACAATCATACTGTTTGGGGAGTATCTCCATTTTGTTTCTTGGACACTGCTACTTAACAAACTCTGAACTTATTCTAAGTTACAAGTATACATTTGGTTATAATCACTCTCTGATTACCACAACAGCATTTTACTTATAACTTTATAACTATTCTCTGCTACAAGTTGTCATAGCTTAAATATCTTCCTCCAAATATGTTAATATATTCAGAACTCTGCATCTATGTGTTCAGTTAAACAGCTTTCCTGTGATTCGCCAATATATGCACAAACAGTATTTAATGCCTTAAACATGCAACTTGTCTATCACCTGTGCTGCTCTGCTTATTACTGACAAACAGCTCTATATAATATTATGTACAGTGAACCTGCAACAAACTTTTGCATCTATGAGTCAATCTTCTACCAGTTTACTCTGAAGCCTGAACATCTTATATTGCTATATTTTTCAGTCAGGAATCCTGCAGCTACTCCTATTAACTATTAGTCACAGTATCAATTTATGTTTCAATTGAAGCCAGAATATATTGTAGACATATGTTTCACTCTACAATAACTTCTTGCAACTATGAATCACAGAATATCATCCATCCACATCCAGGATACTCTTCCCCAGGTCAGGGGTCAGTGTCTCCAATTCCCTACCACTGCCCTGAGGGTCTGTGTCCTGAGCGCATATACACCGGAACATGACAGTGCCACTGCTGTCAGCTAAGAACAGGAAACTGAGGCTACAATTCTCACAGGCTCATCAAAATTGGACAATAAAAGTTTTAAAAAAGCGTTGCCTGATCTGATGAGTCTCAATTTCACATGTGACATTCAGATGGTAGGGTCAGAATTTGGTGTAAACAACATAAAAGCATGGATTCATTCTGCCTTGTATCAACAGTTCAGGCTGGTGGTGGTGGTGTAATGGTGTGGGGGATATTTTCTTGGCACACTTTGGGCCCCTTAGTACAAATTGGGCATAGTTTAAATGCCACAACCTACCTGAGTATTGTTGCTGACAATGTCCATCCCTTTATGACTACAGTGTACCCATCTTCTGATGGCTACTTCCAGTAGAATAATGCACCATGTCCCAAAGCTCAAATCATCTCAAACTGGTTTCTTGAACATTACAATGAGTTCACTGTACTCTTATGGCCTCCACAGTCACCAGATCTCAATCCAATAGAGCACCTCTGGGGTGTGGTGGAACGGGAGATTTGCATCATGGATGTGCAGCCAACAAATCTGCAGCAACTGTATGATGCTATCATATCAATATGGACCAAAAATCTCTGAGGAATGTTTCCAATACCTTGTTGAATCTATGCTATAAAGAATTAAGGCAGTTCTGAAGCCAAAGGGGGTCCAATCCGATACTAGCAAGGTGTACCTAATAAAGTGTCCAGTGAGTGTATGTTTTCTTAATATTTTGGTTGGCATCTGTCATGAGATGCAGGACACATGCAGGACACAGCAAAGATGGTACAACTCAATTTTATTGAGCATGGAAATATACATCTGGTAGCATTGATCTCACTAAGTAACTGCGACACAGACAAACGGACCTAAGCCACGCCCCCAATCTGGTGACGTCAATTCCCACTCTCATCACATCTTCCCCCTTTTCAAAGGACAAAGCATACATTTTTTTTTTCATTTGAATATTTTTTTTTCATTTGAATATAATAAATAACAAGGTATACAACAACAGTTTTGTATAGTAAAACAAATAACAAGTTACAGAAAATATAAACAACATGAATTACATCCTGACTTGAACATCGAGGTAGACTACCCTAGTCCACAGTGACCATGGGATTATTCTGCACATACTTCCGGTCACTGTTCTAACTAAAGTTAATCCCGATATAGGGGCCGGAAGTTTCACCACTCTTCCACTTGATGTAACTCTACATGAACTGTCCTCTGATACAGAAGAAGGTGATTGAGAGTCCACTGGAGGCAAATACATATCCCCGCTGTGATCTTGCTGAGGGGAAGGCACCCCTCTTAAAACAGGGGATCCCACAGTGGTACTGAGGCATCCAGTTCCAAACTCTCAGGTACAGGTTGAAGATGTTTTCGATTACGGCGTGTAACTGTCCCTCCATCAGTAAGGACTACATAAGACCTTGGTTCTGGAGAGCGACCAATTACCGTAGCAGGCATCTTCCATTTCTTCTCATCATCCAGTTTAATTCTGACACTTTGCCCTGTATTCAGCTCCTGCAAGGGCCTCACAGAATGTGTCCTGTCGTAGAAGAATCAATAGCCCCTTTTTGCCTCTTCATCCCTCCTAAGGACTTTGTCCTGAGGAATAGAGCTAGTTGGCTGAAAGACACCCACAGAGGGTAAGGTGGTGCGAATCTGACGTCTGAGCATCAGCTGTGCCGGCTAAACCAAGTGGCTTGAATGGGAGTCGCGCTATAGGACAAGAGGGCCAGGTACGGCTCAGATTGCTTCAAAATTAACTTTGTTGTTTGAACTGCCCTTTCAGCCATTCCGTTAGCCTGTGGGTAATGTGGACTTGACGTGGAATGTATAAAATCATATTCTCTGCTGAAAGAACTGAACTCTGTTGAAGCGAACTGCATTCCGTTATCACTCACCAACTCCATTGGTATGCCCCACCGGGCAAACAAGCTCTTGAGACAAGTGATAACGGCTTGACTTGTGATTTCATTCAAAGGTGCAATTTCCAAATACCTGGAATAGCAGTCGATCACGACTAGGAACTTTTTCCCGTGCAGTTCGCACAAATCAGCAGTTATTTTCTGCCACGAGCCTGCAGGCAGCGGAGTAGAAATCAAGGGCTCCCTTCTCTGGGTAGGCCGGTGTTCCCAGCAAAAGGCACATTTAGACACATGGCTTGCAATGTCGGAACTGATCCCAGGCCACCATACTGCCATAGCTGCCCTTTCTCTGCACTTTGTAATGCCTAAGTGGCCATCGTGAATCCTGTTTAACATCTCCTGCCTCATGCTGACAGGAATAACAATGCGGTCCTGGAACAGCACCAACCCATCCAGCTCCGTGAGCTGCGACCTCTCTGACTGGTAAGAACTTAAAGACATCCAGGCTGCCCGACTCTCGGGCCAACCTTCTTTTATGTACTTTATAACTTCTTGAAGGTCTGTATCTAAATATGTCTCTTACTTTATTTGTTCAAGCTTCTCTGAAGAAGGACTTAGAGGCCAGAACTGAATCTACATACACTTTCACATCCGATTCCGTTGAAGAATCTTCAGCAGCAGCCAGCGGGACCCTGGAAAGTGTATCTGCCACAACCAATTGTTTCCCCGGCACATGCACTGCCTGAACGTTGAACCTGAGCAGCCTCATTAGAAGTCTCTGCCATCTTAGGGGTGTTTTGTCAATATCATAGGAGTTGATTAGAGGGACTAGCGGTTTATGATCAGTCTCCAGACTAAATTTCTCTAAACCCACTAGGTAACGCTGAAAGCGCTCACAGGCCCAAACTGCAGCTAGGCACTCTTTCTCAATTTGGGCGTATTTTGATTTAGCAGCTGTCAGTGTACGGGAACAGTAGGCGATGGGCTGTAGTTTGTTTTCATTCAGCTGCAGGAGAGCGGCCCCTAATCCATAACTGCTCGCATCAGCACTAACCACAGTCTTTTTGGAAGGGTCGTAGAACCCCAACACTGGGGCAGACCCCAGCAGGGACTTGACTTGCATAAAAGATTCTTCCTGTGAAGGTCCCCAGGCACAGGCAACATCTTTCATTAGCAACTCTGTGATAGGGTGTAGTATTGTGGATAAATCTGGAAGGAACCTGCCCACATAATTTACAAGGCCCAATATTTGTCTCACCTCATGTACATCAGAAGGACTTTTCATCTGTTCAATAGCACAAATTTTCTCGGGGTCTGGCTTGATGCCATCCCCATTGATGATATGCCCAAAGTAACATAACTCAGCTTTCCCAAAATGGCATTTCTCTTTGTTTAGCTTCAGCCCGGACTCTCTGATAGTCTGCAGCCCACAGCTCAATCGCTGATCATGTTCCTCCAATGTAGACCCATACACTAAGATGTCATCCATGACGACTGCCGTACCCACGTGGTCTCTTAGGAGAGAACTAATTTCTCTTTGGAAGATTTCAGGAGCAGAAGATATCCCGAAGGGGAGTCTGCAAAAGCAAAACCAACCTACTGGTGTAATGAAAGTAGTCAGTTTGCGGCACTTTGGATCTAGAGGTATATGCCAGAAGCCGCTAGAAGCATCCAATGTAGAGAAGAACTTCGGCCCAGCCAATTTCGGAGTTATGTCTTCAAGTGTCGGCAGCACATATCTTTTTCTCTTCACCGCCTCATTCAGCCTTTTCAAGTCTACGCAGATACATACCTTCCCATTTTTCTTCGCAACAGATACAATGGGGGCACACCAGTCAGTTGCTTCAACAACCTCTTCAATAACCCCCATATTCTTCATACGCAGAAGCTCCTTCTCCACTTGAGGCATGAGCGGGAACGGAATTCTACGGGGAGTGGTAATGCTGTATGGGATTGCGTCACCTTTAAGTGAAATACGGACTGGGTTGCAGTTCAGCAAGCCCAATTCACCAAACATATCTTCTGAGATCTCATTCACTCTGGCTACTAAGCCCAAACCACAGGCTGCTTTTCTGCTCAATAAGTTGTTAACACTCTGACCTCTAATCACATGCACCCACATGATGAATTTACTTTGCTTGTACTTGCAGCTGGCAAGAAATTTCCCCGCACAATCAATGCGGCCGCCAGGACTATGGACTTTGGTTGTAACATTCGCCAGCTGGGGCTGTCGAGGTAGTTTCATGAATGCTGCAAGAGACATTACAGTGATGTCTGCTCCTGTGTCAATCTTAAAGGCAACTCTGGCTCCCATTACAGAAAGAGTAACCCTCTAATCATCTTTTGAACCCGGCCGTCAACAAAAGACCCCACAAAGGACACTTCTTGACCCTCCTGGTCGCTATCCACCTGCATCTCCTTAATATATTCAGTCTTACACACCACTTCAAAATGGCCCATCCTGTTACATTTTCTACATCTTTTGTCTTTAGTAGGGCATATGACACTCTGATTATGGGCACGGTTGCACCGTGTGCATCAGGCATGCTGCGCCCATCCACTTCTAGGCCTATCTATTGTCTTAGGTCTACCGCTCACACTGTGCCTTTCACTAGCAGCTCTCCTGAACTGCTGCACTTCATCCACAATACTCTCAGACCTCAGATCAGCACTTTGCTTTTTCACCAGTTCACTCTGGTGGGCCATCCTAATAGCCCCATCTAATGTTAAATCAGACTCTAAATGTAGCTTCAGTGAGACTTCTGCATCTGCAATTCCTATGACTATTCTGTCTCTGATTTGCTCCTCTTTAGCAACACCAAATTCACAGAATTCAGCTAGTTCATACAGGCTGCGCACAAATGACTCCACAGATTCTCCCACACGCTGAGCACGTTTGTGAAAACAAGCCCTCTCATGAATCACATTTCTTTTGGGCACAAAGTGGGCACTGAGTTTATTCATAACTATTTCAAAGTCAAATTCTTCCCCTTCTTGGAAAGTAAAGGTATTGAACACTGGCTCCACATCTTTCCCCATAGAGTATAAAAGAGAATTAACTTGTACTTCACCACTCTCCTTGTCCAGCTTGGAAGGAATCCTGAAGCGCTTAAACCGGTGACGCCATGTGGGCCAAGCTGCAGGCTGAGAGAAATCAAAAGGCTCAGGTGGGGTAAACTTTGACATCGTCATCGATCAGGAAACAGAAGCGCAGGCAAGAACTTCTGACACCATGTCATGAGATGCAGGACACAGCAAAGATGGTATAACTCTATATTATAATAGAGCATGGAAACGCACATCTGGTAGCATTGATCTCACTAAGTAACTGTGACACAGACAAACAGACCTAAGCCCCGCCCCCAATCTGGTGACATCACTTCCCACTCTCATCACAGCATCCCTTGTATATATTTTTTCTTAATGTTTGAAAACCTGCAAATCCTTGATTTTTAGGGATATGAGTGATTTTTAAGGGATATGAAACCCTCCAGAAAAATATTTTGTGATTAAGACAGAGCATACCATTTAAAAGAAGTTTAACATTTACTACTATTATCAAATTTGCTTTGTTTCTATAATATTCTTTGTTGAAGAGATACCTAGTTAGGCATCTGGAGCACTACATGGCAGGAAATAGTGCTGCCATCTAGTGCCTTCGCAAAAGGATAACATTGAGTATTGTTTCTGACCATGTCCATCCCTTTATGACTACAGTGTACCCATTTTCTGATGTCTACTTCCAGCAGGATAATGCACCATGTCACAAAGCTCAAATTATCTCAAACTGGTTTCTTGAACATGACAATGAGCTCACTGTACTCCAATGGGCTCCACAGCACCAGATCTCAATCCAATAGAGCACCTTTGGGATGTGGTAGAATAGGAAATTCACATTATGGATGTGCAGCCAACAAATCTGCAGCAACTGAGTGATGCTATCATGTCAATATAGACCAAAATATCTGAGGACACCTTGTTGAATCTATCTCACAAAGAATTAAAGGGACATCAAACCCATTGTTTTTCTATCATGATTTAGAAAGAATATACAATTTTACACAAGTTTCTAATTTACTTCTATTATCTAATTTGCTTCATTCTCTTGACATTTTTTGCTGAAAAGCATATCTTGATAGGCTCAGTAACTGCTGATTGGTGGCTTCACATAGATGCCTCGTGTGATTGGCAAACCCATGTGCATTGCTATTTCTTCAACAAAGGATATCTAAAACAAATTAGAGAATAAAAGTAAATTGGAATGTTGTTTAAAATTGTATTCTCTACCTAAATCATGAATGAAAATAGTTGGGTTTAGTGTCCCTTTAAGGCAGTTCTGAAGGCAAAAGGGGGCCAACATGGTACTAGCAAGGTGTTTCTAATAAAGTGGCCGGTGAGTGTATATATCTGATACTGTTCATGGGAAATAAATATCTAGAGCAGTGTTTTTCAACCAGTGTGCCGTGGCACACTAGTGTGCCGTGAGAGATCCTCAGGTGTGCCACGGCAGACTGACAACAGTGTGACATATTTTTTAAACTTTGCTTGTTTTTTACTCCCAGTGCAGGGGTAGTTTGTAGGAGGCATGACATAACAGCACAATACATACCAGTATGTGTGTGTTTGTGTGTATGTGTATATATATATGCTGTATTAGGCTACAATGTGTGATTTTTTTTACATTTTGGGATGGTGGTGTGCCACAGGATTTTTTAATGTAAAAAAGTGTGCCACGGCAAAAAATCACTGATCTAGAGGAATAGATATATACAGATATATATAGCAATATGTATTTATAATAAAAAAGTACATTATCCTATTAGTGAAGAACATTGGAATGTTAAATATATACAGTAAAAATACAATAAAACACATAAATACATCTGTACACACATATACTGTATATATACATACATATAAATATTTAGACATGTGCATGTATGTATCACTATGTTAAAGCCCTTTGCGGGCCTTTTTTTTCTAACACCTGAGACCTCACATCTTTGAACCATTATAAACTTTTAATGCAATATTTTGAAAGAAACATATTTATCAGACAGTGTTAGAGACAGTAACAGTTAACCAGAGCTCTGAAGTCACACTAATCCGACGCACATTAAAATCGATTGCGCTCAATCGCAATTAAAATCGATTGTGTTCAATAAAATGCGATTTTTAACGGCAGTGAACCATGTTCTATCTGTGGGAAATTATTGGCCATATACATACATAGTATTTTCACAGCAATTGATTTTTTTTACTAGTATTTGCACTTTTGGCGTTATCGCTGCTAGCATTCTTGACAACTTTAAGAAAGCGGTAGGTTTAGAATTTCGCTTCAGTTATCTACCTTGCTGTAATTGGAGTTTTTAAATATAATTTAAAGTGTAATAAACACTTACTGAAAAAAATCAGTAGCGAAACACAAGTCAGAAATTGCCCTTGAGCCCCTATCCTCTTGATGGATGTACTTGATATTATAACTTAGCTTGTCATTGATGTATTTGTATTGATGGCTATGTCCATTGTGTACAATATACTACTCATATATGCAAGTAACCAATGGCACAATTTTGTGTTTGTAGCCAGTCTGAGAGATACTTATAAGCCCAATTGATTGTCCCAGATTTGGAAGTTTATATTGTTTAAATCCTTCACTTAGTGGTAAATGATTTAATATATTTTTGGACCAACACATTTATTTAGATGCAGACATGAATTATTTTTAATTTGATTGAGCACATTATTGGACTCAGAGATTCAATGTTTTAGAATTGTGTAATTATTTTTATTTTTAATTACTTTCAATATATTTCTTTATTTATATTTCAATAAAGGTAATGTTTTATTTTAGACAGTTCTCCGCCATTTTTCTTTAGGAATTGTAGTAATAGTTTGTTAGTGTGCTATAGAGATGTATTCTTTTTTCTCTTTGCGTGTAATAAACACTTTGACAGGTTTGTCTGAAATGCAATGCTAGTAATCCAGAATATATAAAGTACATACATTTCATTTTTTTCAATAATTTACAGCATAAAAACTGCTGTTTTTCAAACCAGCTCAGCATGCTGCCAGGAGAAAGTTTAATCAAAAGTAAAAATGTATTTGCTTGGAGCCTGGGAACTTCTAGTGCTTTTGGAAAAAAAATTATTTAGAATTTCTAAAAATAATGATTTTAGTGCCCATGAACATTAAGAAGAATAAACTAAAGGTTTTGATGTAAATTCACAGTTGGGATTCACAATAAAATGCTGCAATTTTCTTATAAAACAGAATTTTATTTTATTTTTCGAATAGTTTTTTTTGTGTCTATTCTTTAAAACATGTCCACAGCCTAACTAGATAATGTATTGACAAACCTTGTAAGATTAAAGGGATACTGAAGCCAATTTTTTTCTTTCATGATTTGGATAGAGCATGCAATTTTAAGCAACTTTCTAATTTACTTCTGTTATCAATATTTCTTCGTTCTCTTGATATCTTTATTTGAAAAAGAAGGCATCTAAGCTAAGGAGCCAGCAAATTTGTGGTTCAGAACCATGGACAGCAGTTGTTTATTGGTGCTGTCTAATCAGCAAGGACAACCCAGGTTGTTCACCAAAAATGGGCCGGCATCTAAACTTAAATTCTTGCTTTTCAAATAAACATACCAAGAGAATGAAGAAAATTTGATAATAGGAGTACATTAGAAAGTTGCTTAAAATTGCATGCTCTATCGGAATCACAAAAGAAAAAATTTGGGTACAGTGTCCCTTTAAATAACTTTATTTGAATGTCCCAAATAAGATCAAACATTTTAAGGAGAGTTTATTCTATGGGCTCTATTTACCAAGCAGTGATTGCTGTTTCGGAGGCCAGTTGTTTCAGGCTCCTTTAGACTGCTGGTGCTTAAGTTGTCCACCACCTAAAAAGTGGCAGATTGAAAGCCCCTTCTAGTGACATATGGGGCCGATTTAACAAGCTGTCAATCGGTCCAAATGCAGCTGTTTCCGCAAGCAGCGGTCTTAACTCGTATGCCTCCTCTGAAGCTGCAGACATCAATCCACCCGATCGTATATGACCGGGTTGATTGACACCCCCTTGATAGCTGCAGGGGGCGGCATTGTACAAGCAGTTCACCAGAACTGCTTGTGCTATGTTAAATGCCGACAGCGTATTCAGCAATGTCTGTCGGACATGATCCGCTGAGCGAATCATGTCGGACAGACACTTGATAAATAGGCCCCTATGTGTTTATTGTTTTTCATACAAATTATTTTATTCCTAAATATTCTCTGAATGTTAAATGAATAGTGACCGTAGCGTAGCCCCCAACTGTCCTGATTTTAGTGGTCTGTCCCGGAGAGAGTGCTGTCTGTCCCGCATTTACCTTGTGGGCCCCTGGGCAGCAGCATTGTTGATTTTTTAAAATGTTATTTCCTATTGGTTCCTCATTACAACATGACTTTGTTCATCTTGCACCCAATAGCTGCAGTGCACAAGTGAGTCTGCACTGCAGTCATGTGTTTTTGGTGCAGGTGACTGCACGTGGTCGTCTCTGCTTAAGTGCGAGCAGCGGCGCAGAATAACTGTCTAAGCCAAGTGACTCAGGTGGGTAAAGTAAATAATGTAATCCTTTCTGTCTGACTCAGTGTGACATGAGATTGAATCCATTCTTGGGGGGAAGGGGGGTGGCCACAGCAGCACCAGAGCAGCCAGAGTACAGACTGCGCCAGTAACAATGCAAGCAGGGTGAAGGCCGGTGCTCTGGCTAGCGGTTTACTTATTTAAGATTTAACTCGGTCCCATGGTCACTGTGCACTCACTTGATCAGCCGGTGCAGGCACTCAGTATTTGAAGTGTGCACGGTTCTTGCTTTGGCATGTGACATTGATATATGCACGGATGTTTTGAGAACAAGCTTGCAGGTCTAATACATTTTCTGGATTAAAAAGTGACTTCAATGTGCAATAAGTAAGATCTGATCTACTTATTTGCTAAAAATACCCACAAGTTTTAACTGAGACATCTGACCGCTTCAGTTTCAGTGGTTTCATAGTTCATGGAATAATCCTAAGTGAAATAAAGACAATAATTGCAAATACATTCAGATGGTGATGTAGTTACGAAGACTTTTGGAATAAGTTACAAATAACCCTTTTTTTAATGTTCTGAATATAGTTTTCAAACTGATGATGAAAATATTTTTCTAATATTCTTATTAAAACAAAAATTAATAAATTCTGGAATAATTATAATATAGAGATTGTGTTAATAGTGATCTCTTGCATTGCTGACAAACGCTTACATTGTATAACGTTTTTTCCATGAGTATGCAGTCACTTTAAATGCATAGAAACACACACACTAACCCACACAGTAACACACTGACACAGAGATAAACATTCCTAGTAGCACACACTGACACACACAGTACCCACTGACACAGAGATAAACATTCCTAGTAGCACACACTGACACACAATGTACCCACTGACACACACACACACAGTGCACACTGACACACACAGTACACACTGACACAAAGATACACATATTCTTAATAACTTACATAGTTTAACACACACTGACATAGAGATATATAAACTACATGCATAACAGCAAAAAATGTGTGAAAACGGGATCAAAAGGGAAGGACCGTGTCACGTGTATGTGTATGGCGGGGGGGTTGTGGAGCTCTATTAGCAAAGGAGAAATGTGTCCCACTTTGTCTTTTTCAAATGTTGGGAGGTATGCGGTAGTATTATGGTATAAATACTGCTATGTTCTCTGGCCTTAGTATTTTAGGATAAGTGACAGAGAGCTACATTGTGCATAAGCCACATGTAGAAATAAATTATATTTAAAATTATATTTCTTTAACAGTCATGTACTTGTTAACATATTTTGTTTTAATTATGTTGATTGTGAAAAGCTTTCTAAAATCTACAACCAAAGGAACTCAGTAAGCCCTGTAATAAGACGTATGAGCACAGCAACTGAGACTAGATATAGTCTAGTAGAGCATACCCTTCAATCCTTAGTTATTAAAACTAAACAAGGGACTGAAGAGAGAAGAACCTAGAGCAAGCTATCAGCTGTATGGTGAAGGCAGTGAAATGACATGTAAGTATATTCTTAATTTGTGCCTTAAATGGCAACTCTACTTTATGCTTCAAGACAAGATAAAGGGCCAAATTACAAGTGGAGCACTATTTAATGCTCCAGCTCGAGCGATTACTCAGCTAGAAGTAAGCTTTTTGTGGGTTTCGGGTTGCGCTGGTATTACATATTGAAAGTAAAGTATTTTCACTTGTGCGCTAACCTGACGCATATAAAAAGCTTAACTTACAATATTGCATGCAATAACCTATTTCCCCATAGGAGTCAATGTGAGCAAAAAAATAAATAAACCTAAACACTCTACTTAGGCGCAAACCCGATCCCATATTCTCGAGTGTTCTAACCCGACATGAAAATATGAATATTTCACATTCCAATGTTCTTCAAATAGAAGAATATGTTCTAATTGATCTTAAAGGGACATCAAACAGGTTGAGATCTGTGCATATCCTAAAAGGGCTAATTAATTAAAAAATAGTTTGCATTAAAAAATTGCTAAAAAAATTGCTGGCAAGTATTTTAAAATAATTTTCAAAAATAAGCTAAATGAATTACATAGCTAAGCTGCTTGGAGCAGCCAACTCCACCCCTCTTATAAGTGTTTAGACACAGGCATTGTATTTCAACTGAGTCCACAGCTTCTAGGCATGCTCCAGCATATAATCCCTATTCACTTTTGCATTCTACAATAAGAACAATAGATATAGATACAGCCATAGAAGGAAATGTGTGTGTGGGGGGGAGTTAGAGCTTTACAATTCAGAAACTAAAAAGAAAGGTTTAATGGCGAGGCACTGCAGTATACATTTGCAGGTAAAGTAATTAAAGTGCATATATTTTGTCTCTATCCCAACTTGTTCTTTGTCCCTTTAAATGCATATTTCTACATATATCTGATGTATTTTTGGTACAATATATATTTATACCTATATATCTATATGCCTATATATAGGTATAAATATGTACAGATATATATAGGAATCTATTTAAAAATGTTTAGAACAGGGGGCGGAGCCGAGCCAACCACCAGCATGGCCGCACTTATGTGATGCTCCGTGCAGTATCCCCTCATAGGGCATATTAACAGGGACTTCCAGACTCAGGCACGGCAGAAAAGATAACGCATGGACACAGCAACGCCTAGAGAGTAAAGCTATACCGGGCACGGACACTGAACACCTCAGATCACAGATACCTAACAGCTTGGGAATGGGTGAGGCGGCGCAGTGAAGCGCCATCTTAGCTTGAAGAGTGCGCACCGCTCCAAACAAACACAGCGGGTAAGAGCAGGGGGGCATAAGCGGACACCGCGGCCATCCAGGGAGCAAGTAAACTCCCAACTTAACATAATAAAAGATACCACTGGGCCCTTACAGACAGAGAACGGCTCAGAGTAGTCGCGCTGAAAAGCACCCACGTGGCCTCCACATCACCCCTATCTGGGCAGCACCGCTCCAAACAAACACAGCGGATAAGAGCAGGGAGGGCATAAGCGGACACCGCGGCCATTCAGGGAGCAAGTAAACTCCCAACTCACCACAAAAAAGATACCGCTAGGCCCTTACAGACAGTGAATGGCTCAGAGCATCTACGCCGACAAGCACCCATGAGGCCTCCACTCCACCCTTATCTGGGTATAGACAATATTCACTGCACATTGAAGTGGTGGGGCAGCTCCACAGGACACAGGTGAACACACACAGTACTGCAGGAGCCATTATCTGCACTCAGCTCTATTTACTTAGCATAGCTATAAAACCCAGGTGGTGAACCTTCAGACAGTCACTGAGACAACTATATCTAAACTGCCTCAGGTGCAAACAGCCCACTGTTAGACATAAACAACAGCTCAGACAGCATAACAAACACCACAATGACATCTAAACGCCTGCCTAAAGGGGATAAGACAAACAAAACAACTGCATTATCATCCACAAAATTAAATACATTCTTCAAAACTGTGGACACAAGTACCACTGTATCACCTAACTCCCCTAGCTCAAATGACAGTATTCAAGAAGAAGACACAGATACAATGCACTCAGATCCTAATACTCCCCTAACTAAAGCTGACCTACAATCTCTGCCAACAAAGGAGGACTTTGCATCTTTCATGAGCCAGGTTAGCCAACTTATTAGGGAAGGTCTTGCTGATGTCAAAAAAGATGTTACAGATTTGGGAAACAGAGTACTCCAATTAGAGGAGCATGCAGAAGAAATATCTGAACCGATAAATTTACACTCCATGCAGCTACAATATCAAGCTGAGGAAATGAAACAAATGCAGATAAAAATAGAGGATTTGGACAACCGCGGCAGACGGCAGAACCTAAGAATTAGAGGAATATCTGAGAACATCCAAAATGCCTCTATCCCACAATATCTACAAGACCTGTTCACTTTTCTCTTAGATGATGAAGAGACAGCTAACATCTCTTTAGATAGAGCCCACAGAGCACTAAAGCCTAAGCCCCTGCCAAAAGCACCACCGAGAGATATCATACTTCGTTGTCACAATTATAAAGATAAAGAAAAGTTACTAACAGCTGCCAGAAAGAAAGTGCCAATTCATAAGGATGGCGATAATATACAAATCTTTGCGGATCTCAGCCCGCTCACCCTCACCAGGCGGCGAAACGTCAAATTTCTCACTACCCACCTACAAGAACACAACATCCCTTACCGCTGGGGATTCCCATTTGCAATTAGAGTGGTTAAAGACAATAAAGAATACACGTACAAAGACCTAGAGGACCTGCATCCCTTCTGCTCTCAACTCCACATCCCACCGCCAAAACAAATACCTCAACTAACAGAACAGGAATATAACACCTTTCCTACAGAACATCCCCTCCCAAAACGGCAGAGACAAAAGTGGACCACTATATCAAAGAAGCGCAAAATGGCTAATACCTCATCCCGCAGATCACCGACCCCTACTATGGAGCCACCTTGATGTACTGCCTTTGCTTGCCAAAGGTTAAGTCCGCCTGACATGTCAGGCCCACAAGACCGTACCATTTTGAGATGAACTCTCATAAGACTTTCACTTGACAATCTGGAACTCCCTCTTTTACAGATCATTCCCCTAGCCCTGAGAGGGGACATTGGGGTTATAGTGTAACTGCTTTCCCTCAATTGCTCACCATCAGGAATAGGAATCACCTTCCTGATCCTGAGTTTAGTTTAAGTTATTGTTACTTGATTGTGTTTTCCTTTTCTTTTTTCTTTTTCTTCTTTTCTTTCTTTTATATTGAAATGTTTTCTCATGTTATTCAATGTTTTTTATTGTTCCGTTTTAGTACTTCTGCGAGGTATAGCATGGATCACCGGTGCACATCTCCTTCAAGGGACATCGTAAATCTACTTAAACAGCATCTACAATCGCTTACCACACAAAACACCAGGCAACTACACCTTCAGCATAGAATAACAGCCTATGGTAAGACATTTTTCTCTAACACTTTAGCTACCTCTATCACACAAGACCATGACCTCTAGACTATTAAAAATAATCACACAAAATTCCAAAGGTTTGAACTCACCCACCAAGAGATCAGTAGCCCTGAGTTGGTTCGCCAAACAAAAATGTTCTATAGTCTTTGTCCAAGAAACACACTTCCCGCGAGCAGAGGAACCTAGGTTTTCCAATAAACACTTCCCGCTGGGCTTCTTTAATTCCCACGAAAAAAAAAAAAAATGGAGTGGGTATCCTCCTACATAACTCCCTGCCCTTTAAATTGCTCCGTAAGATAACAGACAAGGAAGGTAGAATACTCATACTAGTGGGTCTTATCTACAATAGACCTCTCACCCTAATCAACGTCTACGCACCTAACATGAATAAGAATAGATTTTATAACAAACTCACATCAATGCTTAAGGATTCCAGAAAGGGCATAGTGATACTGGGGGGAGATCTAAACGTTGCTATGGACCCTACATTAGATACCACATCATCTAACACAAGCAAATCACCACGCCCCCCTAATTCAACGTATAATTGCTTTAACCAACTGGGACTAGTTGACACTTGGAGAATGCAACATCCTGCTCAGAGAGGCTACTCCTTTTACTCCCACCCCTGGTCCATGTACTCCAGGATCGATTATCTATACCTCGATCAATCCAGCCTTTCCTTACTAGCGGACACTGATATTGTACCAACAGCATGGTCAGATCACTCGATGATCACCATGACAATACATTGGCCTGACTCCCCAATACACCCCTTCGTATGGAGGTTAGACACCTACCTATTACACTATCCTCCAACAACACAAAAACTTACATCCACCTTAACTGAGTACTTTAACCATAATGCCATCCCTGAGACACAACCACGCAGTGTTTGGGAGGCTCATAAAGCAGTGATTCGTGGAGAGTGTATTAAACACAAAGCCTACATTAAAAAACAACACAATACCTTACTAAACACGTTGACTAGCAAGCTATACACACTAGAGTTACAACATAAACACTCTCCCTCAGACCGACTTACGCTAACAGCCCTGACCTCCGCCAGAAAAGAACTTAATACTCTACTATACTCGGAGGCCCAGAGGAAGGCTATGTCGCTAAAAAAAAAATATTTTTACGAGGGGAACCGACCAGGTAAAATTCTCGCGAACACTTTAAAAGACAGAAATACCCTCACGCACATTTACAAACTTAAAACCAGACAAGGGAATATAATCCTAGATAGTAAAGACATAGCTTCTCACTTCCAAGCCTTCTATCAGCAATTATATAACCTACCTACAAATGCATCCCCAGCTCATACACAAGACATGATGACTTACATAGATTCGGCTGCTCTAAACAAATTAACACAGACACAAGTTACAAATCTAGAGAGTCCTATCACTCTGATAGAGATTTTGAGAGCTATTAACGAACTTCCCGTCGGCAAAAGTCCGGGACCAGACGGACTTCCCAATCAATATTATAAAACTTATTGCCCAATCCTAGCCCCACATCTACTTAAACTCTTTAATTCACTAGACGAAGGTATACAACTTTCTGACGACTCTTTATCCGCCCACATCTCAGTAATCCTGAAACCAGACAAACCACAAGAAGACCCAGGTAGTTATCGGCCTATATCTTTACTCAACACAGACATTAAGATCTTGGGAAAAGTTATAGCTAACCGTTTAAACTTAGTACTCCGAGACATCGTGCACACAGACCAGGTGGGCTTTGTGCCGGGCCGAGAGGCCAGGGACAACACCCTCAGGGCCCTGACCCTCATGGAATATGCAAAGAGCAATAACATTGAGTCGGTGTTAATGGCCATAGACGCAGAAAAAGCATTTGACCGAATAGATTGGCAATTCTTATTGGAAACCCTAAAAAGCATAGGATTCGGCCCAAAAATTATTAACAGAATTTTCAGTTTATATTCTCACCCGAATGCAAAAGTTAAAGTCAACGGTACCCTTTCAGACACACTCCCCATACGCAATGGCACACGACAAGGATGCCCCTTATCCCCAATTTTATTTATCTTAATGATGGAAGTATTGGCCTCCCATATTCGTAGGAATTCAAACATCAAAGGAATATCATTTGGCCATCAAAACTATAAAATAGCCGCCTATGCGGACGACCTCCTGTTTTCGGTTTCTTCCCCCCACACAACTATTCCAGAAATTGTAGCTGAGCTAGACAGATTCGGACAATATTCTAATTTTCTTGTCAATAAACAAAAATCTGAAATCTTAAACATTACGCTTACAGACGCCCATTTTCAATCCCTATCTGCAATATGCCCACTAAAGTTAAAAACTGACACAATTAAATATCTAGGGATTTACCTCTCTCCCATCCAGACGACACTCTTCGACAGAAACTACAATGCTTTGCTTATTAACACGCAAAGGGACCTTAAAACATGGACCAATAAGCCTATATCTTGGTGGGGACGAATACAAGCTATAAAAATGACCACACTCCCTAGAATCACATACATTTTACAAGCACTACCACTGCACATCCCCCGGTGGTACATGATGCGACTGCAAAACAGCCTCAATTCGTTTGTTTGGGGAAAGTGTAGGCCTAGAATCAATAGAGATACAATGTACAGACCAACTACAGAGGGTGGACTAGGTCTTCCCAAAATTGAAGAGTATTACCAGGCAGTGACACTCCAAAGGATTATGGACTGGCACAAAAAACAGGAATGTAAGGCTTGGGTTACATTAGATTCGCACATACTTAAAACACCACTAGTACATGCCCTATGCTGGGTGCCGAATGAACTCAGACCTCCACAGTGCCGACAATTAGACATACATAAACAGCTATTTAAGAATTGGGACCACATAGTTGCCACTAAGACACACATCTCCACTAGTAGATCCCCCCTTTTTCCAATAGTGCTGAACGTCGAGATGGTGGGTGGGCTAGACAAAGGATATCAAAGACTAACCGAATGGGATTATACTATTCCTTTATTCAATTTTACTGAAGCAGGCAAACTCCTAGAAAGGGACAAACTGACTGATCTAGCGGACGGCAAATTTACGAACTGGCTAAAGTACGCACAGTTACACCACTTTGTACATACCTCCCCATTTAAGACCGATTTTCTTAGAAAACTCACAGCATTTGAACAAATATGTCATGGGGGCCTTATACCACGTGGCACACTATCCATATCCCGTAAACTTCTCATTAAAAACCATACTGACTCACTGCCACCCTTTACCACTAGATGGAATCTAGATCTTGCAAGTCACATAGACCACGACAAATGGGTAAACATATTCAGTTCGGTTAAGAAATCCTCGACATCAGCAGTGATATTAGAACTTAACTTTAAAATTCTCCTCCGATGGTACTTAACCCCATCAAGGTTAAATAGCATATACCCGAATGTGCCAGACAGATGTTGGAGAGAATGTGGTAGCCGTGGTAGCTTATTACATATGTGGTGGCAATGCCCTAGAATTCGTCCTCTCTGGAATGCAGTAGAATTACATTTTAGGCAAAGCATCTCCACTGACTTCACACTAAGCCCACACATAGCTTTGTTAAACGACCTACCCAAATTGACTTGCCGCCTTAAATTATTAGTTTTACAGATCGGCCTTAACAGTGCTAGGAAATTAATAGCTTGTCATTGGAAAAAACCCATGACTATCTCTAAATTAATGTGGCTGGAAGAAGTGGAAGATCAGCTATCATTAGAACAGTATGGCTACCTCTGCCGCAACAAAATGGACACCTTTCTGAATGCTAAGTTCATCTGGCAGGAATCACTACACAACACAACCACCACCTAGGCAGTAGCAACATTCCCAGACAATTCTTACTTACCAGATAATGAGCTGTAAACACACTAATACCATGGGCTGAGAACAATAGACTAAAGAATTGATACCATACTTACATACCCTATTCATACGATGAGATGCACCGGTGGTTTACTTATCTTGCAGAAAATAATATTACGCACTGTATTTATGAGTACTTATATAGTGAGACTCAATCCTGATAATGAAGATACCTTGCAGAACCAGAAATAGGACCAAATGTTAAACTTTAATCCCCCAGTTTGTTTGTTATATTATTATTCCCCCCTTGGTTATCCAATTCAAGTCCCAGTGGAGCAGACGATTACCCTATCTATCCTGCTGATAATAAAGGTCCACGAGAAGAATCTGGACATGGGACGACGACTTATCCTTATCCAAAACTAAAGTCAGTATAATAGACATTAACTTAAAATTGTTCTATAGCAATGTTGTTCTTTACAGTACTGACGTGTTGATGACCAGAAAAGATTGTTATCACCAAAATCTCTAATAAAAATAATAAATATAAAAAAAAAAAATGTTTAGAACACATTCTGCTATGTGCAGGACATTGGAATGTGAAATATTTACAGTAGATACACAGTATCACACTTTTTTAAATATGAATATTGCATAGTTATATTTTTCATGTTTTCATTTACTTAACTGCAAAGGGCTCCAATACACATATATATGTGTGTGTGTGTGTATATATATATATATATATATATATATATATATATATATATATATATATATATATTACCACTTAGACAAGATAGGATTGACCAAAAAAATACTTGTCAATCAAAGAGGGGCACAGGCTGCACTCAGTTTTCAAAAGCTTTATTACTGTGGATCTCCAAATAAAACAGACCAATCAGGTCATCTATTCTCCACCCTAATTCCTAGTTGCAAAGTAGAAAACACCTTACAAACACACACACACACACACACACACACACTTCCAGACTCAGCTAGTTCATAGGATACATGCCATATACATAAAAGCTCTTCTGTTCTGAAAAGTATGGGGCCCCAGTACTGAAACTGTATATGTGTGTACATATATAAGTGTTTATATATATATGTATGTATGTATATGTGTGTACATATAAGTGTTTATATATATATATGTATGTATGTATATGTGTGTACATATATAAGTGTTTATATATATATATGTATGTATGTATATGTGTGTACATATATAAGTGTTTATATATATATGTATGTATGTATATGTGTGTACATATATAAGTGTTTATATATATATATATATATATATGTATGTATGTATATGTGTGTACATATATAAGTGTTTATATATATGTATGTATGTATATGTGTGTACATATATAAGTGTTTATATATATATGTATGTATGTATATGTGTGTACATATATAAGTGTTTATATATATATATGTATGTATGTATATGTGTGTACATATATAAGTGTTTATATATATATATGTATGTATGTATATGTGTGTACATATATAAGTGTTTATATATATATGTATGTATGTATATGTGTGTACATATATAAGTGTTTATATATATATGTATGTATGTATATGTGTGTACATATATAAGTGTTTATATATATATGTATGTATATGTGTGTACATATATAAGTGTTTATATATATATATATGTATGTATGTATATGTGTGTACATATATAAGTGTTTATATATATATGTATGTATGTATATGTGTGTACATATATAAGTGTTTATATATATATGTATGTATGTATATGTGTGTACATATATAAGTGTTTATATATATATATGTATGTATGTATATGTGTGTACATATATAAGTGTTTATATATATATGTATATATATGTGTGTACATAAGTATGTAAGTGTTTATATATATGTATGTATATATATGTGTGTACATAAGTATGTAAGTGTTTATATATATGTATGTATATATATATGTGTGTACATAAGTATGTAAGTGTTTATATATATGTATGTATATATATGTGTGTACATAAGTATGTAAGTGTTTATATATATGTATGTATATATATGTGTGTACATAAGTATGTAAGTGTTTATATATATGTATGTATATATATGTGTGTACATAAGTATGTAAGTGTTTAAATGTATACATATGTTTGTAATATGTACTATATATATATACAAATACATACAAATACATCTTTAGAAATTAATATGTATGTATGTCCTTTGCCTGGCTTTTTTTCTAACACCTGAGACCTCATATCTTTGAGCCCTTATAACTTTTGTGTGCAATATTTTTTTTAAATATTTTTTATCAGATGGTGTTATTATGAGTGTAAGTGTACTTTGTAATGTATTTTTGATGTGTTTGGTGAGGCTTTTTTTGTGTGAAACAGTTAACCAGAGCTCTGAGGATGAGCTAACCCAGTGCCTGTTAACTTGAATCGCGTTTACTTTCCGACGCACACTAACACCTGTGATAAACCTATTATTGCTTGCATGTAACTGTTAGCGTTCCACTCGTATTCTAGCCCAAATTAGGCAAAATTCTAGGTGGAGCATTTGCCTCATCTTGTAACTTTCCTCCAGACACCCATATTAAATGTGTTTTACAAGACACAAATAACAAATTGGTATAACAAAAGGCTGTAACAATGGAAAGAACAAATACTCCCCTCAAAAATGGAGCCGCTGGCTCCCACAGTCGCTCCCAATGAACTGTTAACAGATGCATATTTCAGATATAGGGGCGCAGGCTCTGAGGGTATCTCCAGGTGCAGGTCCTTCCTGTGCGGTAATCAGTCCCTTCAATTTACATTCAGATAGCACTGGGTATAAAGAACTTCAATGGTGTATGTGTGTACAACCGGAATAGATAAGTACAGTATACTCACTGAATCAAATCTTCAGTATCAGCGATGTCATAAAAGGACAGAAACCTTCATTTGTAAGAACATAGGTTTATTAGATCAATGCATTTCACCAAACAAATCATCTTTCTCAAGACCAAGTTAAAAGGCATACATTTAGCCTAAATGTAGCCACCAATCAGCAAGCACTACTCAGGTGCTGGACCAATAATGGGCCGGCTCCTAAGCTTACATTCTTGCTTTCAGCTCACAATTTCAGAATAAAAATCCTTTATTTCTATAGCATTTTCATGTGTTTTGTTATGCAAACTAGCAAGTGATAATTGTTACCTTCAGATCCTAAAAAGTACTACATTTAAAAGAAGTGCTTTGAATTGAGCTTGAGCGCTATCTTTAAAGGGACATAAAATCCAGTTTCTTTTTTTTATTACTCAAACAGTGGATACAATTTTAAACAACTTTCCAGTGCACTTCTATTATCTAATTTGCTTTGTTTTGTTGGGTTCCTTTGTTGAAAGGCATACCTAGGAAGGCTAAGAGGCTGGGAGCTAGCTGCTGATTGGTGTTGCAAATATGTTTCATGTCATTGGTTTAACAATGTGTTCAGCTAGCTCCCAGTAGTGCGTTGCTGCTCTTTTAACCGCTTAATGACCAAGGACGTGCCAGGCACGTCCTACAAAAAACGGTCGTTAACGACCAAGGACGTGCCTGGCACATCCTCAGGGGGGGCAGCTACACTACAGAAAAATTGATTTTTTGTTTTTGTTTGGGGGAATCAAGGAGGTTGTGGGGTAAGGGTGGATCCTACACTGCAGAATATATATAAAACATAAAAAAAAATATATATATATAAAGCCTTATTTTAGTATTGGCAGACTTTCTGCCAGTATTTAAGATGGCTGTGCCAATTGTGAGGTGGGGAAGGGAAGAGAGCTCTTTGAGAGGGGTCAGGGAAGGATCAGGGGGTGTGATGTGTCAGGTGGGAGACTAATCTCTACACTAAAGCTAAAATTAACCCTACAAGCTACCTAATTAACCCCTTCACTGCTGGGCATAATACAAGTGTGGTACGCAGCGGCATTTAGCGGCCTTCTGATTACCAAAAAGCAATGCCAAAGCCATATATGTCTGCTATTTCTGAACAAAGTGGATACCAGAGAAGCATTTGCCACCATTTTTGCCATAATAGCACAAGATTTTTGTAAATAATTTCAGTGAGAAACCTAAAGTTTGTGAAAAAGTTAACAATTTTTTTTCATTTGATCGCATTTGGCGGTGAAATGGTGGCATAAAATATACCAAAATGGGCCTAGATCAAACTTTCGGTTGTCTCCTAAAAATATATATATACATGTCAAGGGATATTCAGGGATTCCTGACAGATATCAGTGTTACTATGTAACTATCATTGGGTATTTCTAAACTCAGGACAACATTTTAAACTATTTAGAATGGGTGTTTTTTGGTGGTTGTAGATGTGTAACAGATTTTGGGGGTCAAAGTTAGAAAAAGTGTTTTTTTTTTCATTTTTTCATATTTTATAAAAGTTTTTCTAATAAATTATAAGATATGATGAAAATAATGGTATTTTTAGAAAGTCCATTTAATGGCGAGAAAAACTGTATATAATATGTGTGGGTACAGTAAATGAGTAAGAGGAAAATTACAGCTAAACACAAATACCACAGAAATGTAAAAATAACCCTGGTCCTTAACATAAAGAAAATTTAAAAATGGTCTGGTCACTAAGGGGTTAATAAAGGAAAGAGAATGAAGCAAAGTTGAAGACAGAAGTAATCTGGAAAGATGTTTAAAAATATATGCTCTATCTGAATCATGAAATAAAAATGTCATGTCCCTTTAACTCACCACTTGTAATATCAGCACAATGAGCACACTATTAAAAGTATAGGGTGTGCTCAAAATGTTTTGTCTGTAATAAGATGCTTTGGTTAAAATTGAAACCATCCACTTGTGACACTATTTTGTGTGTGATTCTTTGTGCAAGGCTGAGCACAAGATAATGCATGCTGCGTTATCGATTGCTTTACATTTCTAATGTGGCCCCTAATCTATAGCCCCTAGGTGTCACTGAATCTTCTCTTATACTGAGGATGATAATAAACATATCTGAACTTTGTCCAAATGACAGAAAACAAGGACTATAAATAAAGAAATAAAAGCTGCCCTCAACACCTCACATTAACTTTTGTTACAGTACAGAGAGAATAAAAATGCAACACATATTCACCCTAGCAGTTAAATATAATCGTGCTCTGGAGGGGATATTTATATTTGTAAGATTTATAGTTGCAACTTACAGGTTATTCAGCTTGCAAATAAATATTTTCCTAAAACTCTATCCTTGTATTACAACAGCAGCCAAACATGAAACAGAAACTGTTCCACAGAAAACTATTCCTTGAACAGGAGACTTTATAGAATAGTACCAAATGCTGTCATAAAACATAAACTAATCACAACAGCAAAACATAAAATATGAAAGGGTTGTGCCTGTGAATGTGGTATATATGACATAGGGGCTGATTTACCGCACAGCAGATCATGTCCTCCCGACATCGCTGAATGCCGACAGCACACACTGTCAGCATTTAACATTAACAACATTCTGGTGAACTGCTTGTGCAATGCTGCCCCCTGCAGATTCGCGGCCACTAGCAGGGGGTTTCAATTAGCCCGATCGTATCTGATCGGGTTGATTGATGTCTGCAGCCTCAGAGCAGGCGGACTAGTTAAGGAGCAGCGGTCTTAAGACTGAAGGCTTGTGCGGAAACAGGGGTATTCAGGGCCATTCGGCCCTTGATAATTCTGCCCCATAGTGTCTTGCCTGTGACATGGGATGTTGTAATGGGGAAGTGGTCCGTGCTTGGAAGAAGATGTTGACCGCTTGGAAGAAGACTTCACCGCTGCCTGGAACAGATCCTTCTCCGCCGGACTTCAGAAACGGTGAGTACCTATTTGGGGGTTAGATTTTGGATTTTTTTTATATTTTGGGGTGTTTGATTTTTTTAGATTAGGGATTTATTGGACACTCTTAAAAGAGCTAAATGCCCTTTTAAGGGCAGTAAAAGCGCTGACTGCCCTTTGAAAGGCAATGCCCAAACAAATGCCCCTTTAGGGGCAATGGGTAGTTTAGAATTTATTAGTGTTAGGTTTTTTTTTTAATTTTGGGGAGTTTTACTGTTAGAGGGGGGACTTAGTATTTTTAAAGGTAAAAGAGCTGTTTAACTTAGGGCAATGCCCTACAAAAAGCCCTTTTAAGGACTATTGGTAGTTTAGCATTAGATTAGAGGGAGTTTTAATTTTGGGGGAGATTTTTTATTTTTATACGGCTAGATTTAGAGTTTTGTCGGTAACGACCCGCGTAGCTAACGCTGGCTTTTTTTTGGCCGCACCTTTTAAATACCGCTGGTATTTAGAGTTCACAGAATGGCTGGGTTTTCAGTGCGTTAGGCTCCAAAAAGGGAGCGTAGAGCATAATTTACTGCCACTACAACTCTCGATACCAGCTGTGCTTACGGACGCGGCCAGCTTCAAAAACGTGCTCGTGCACGATATCCCCATAGGAAACAATGGGGCAGTTTGAGCTGAAAAAAAACCTAACACCTGCAAAAAAGCAGCGTTAAGCTCCTAACAGTCTGCACCTAACACTCTAACATGTACCCCGAGTCTAAACACCCCTAACCTTACACTTATTAACCCCTAATCTGCCGCCCCCGCTATCGCTGACCCCTGCATATTATTATTAACCCCTAATCTGCCGCTCCGTACACCGCCGCAACCTACGTTATCCCTATGTACCCCTAATCTGCTGCCCCTAACACCGCCGACCCCTATATTATATTTATTAACCCCTAATCTGCCGCCCCCAACGTCGCCTCCACCTACCTACAATTATTAACCCCTAATCTGCCGACCGGACCACACCGCTACTATAATAAATGTATTAACCCCTAAATGTATTAACCCCTAAAGTCTAACCCTAACACTAACACCCCCCTAACTTAAATATAATTTAAATCTAACGAAATAAATTAACTCTTATTAAATAAATTATTCCTATTTAAAGCTAAATACTTACCTGTAAAATAAACCCTAATATAGCTACAATATAAATTATAATTATATTGTAGCTATTTTAGGATTAATATTTATTTTACAGGCAACTTTGTAATTATTTTAACCAGGTACAATAGCTATTAAATAGTTAATAACTATTTAATAGTTACCTAGTTAAAATAATTACAAAATTACCTGTAAAATAAATCCTAACCTAAGTTACAATTAAACCTAACACTACACTATCAATAAATTAATTAAATAAAATACCTACAATTACCTACAATTAAACCTAACACTATACTATCAATAAATTTATTAAATAAAATACCTACAATTACCTACAATTAAACCTAACACTACACTATCAATAAATTAATTAAATAAAATACCTACAATTACCTACAATTAAACCTAACACTACACTATCAATAAATTAATTACATACAATACCTACAAATAAATACAATGAAATAAACTAAAGTACAAAAAATAAAAAAGAACTAAGTTACAAAAAATAAAAAAATATTTACAAACATTAGAAAAATATTACAACAATTTTAAACTAATTACACCTACTCTAAGCCCCCTAATAAAATAACAAAGACCCCCAAATAAAAAAATGCCCTACCCTATTCTAAAATTAAAATAGAAAAGCTCTTTTACCTTACCAGCCCTGAAAAGGGCCCTTTGCGGGGCATGCCCCAAAGAATTCAGCTCTTTTTCCTGTAAAAACAAAACATATAATACCCCCCCAACATTACAACCCACCACCCACATACCCCTAATCTAACCCAAACCCCCCTTAAATAAACCTAACACTAAGCCCCTGAAGATCTCCCTACCTTGTCTTCACCACGCCGGGTTCACCGATCGATCCAGAAGAGCCTCCGATGTCTTGATCCAAGCCGAAGCGGGGGGCTGAAGATGTCCATGATCCAACTGAAGTCTTCATCCAAGCGGGAGCTGAAGAGGTCCATGATCGGGCTGAAGTCTTCTATCAAGCGGCATCTTCAATCTTCTTTCTTCCGGATCCATGGTCATCCCGCCGACACGGAACATCCATCTTCACCGACGACTTCCCGATGAATGACGGTTCCTTTAAGGGACGTCATCCAAGATGGCGTCCCTTGAATTCCGATTGGCTGATAGGATTCAGATTGAGCTCGCATTCTATTGGCTGATCGGAACAGCCAATCGGATTGAACTTGAATCTGATTGGCTGATTCCATCAGCCAATCAGAATTTTCCTACCTTAATTCCGATTGGCTGATAGAATCCTATCAGCCAATCGGAATTCGAGGGACGCCATCTTGGATGACGTCCCTTAAAGGAACCGTCATTCGTCGGGAAGTCGTCGGTGAAGACTGATGTTCCGCGTCGGCGGGATGACCATGGATCCAGAAGAAAGAAGATTGAAGATGCCGCTTGATAGAAGACTTCAGCCCGATCATGGACCTCTTCAGCTCCCGCTTGGATGAAGACTTCAGTCTGATCATGGACATCTTCAGCCCCCCGCTTGGGCTTGGATCAAGACATCGGAGGCTCTTCTGGATCGATCGGTGAACCCGGCGTGGTGAAGACAAGGTAGGGAGATCTTCAGGGGCTTAGTGTTAGGTTTATTTAAGGGGGGTTTGGATTAGATTAGGGGTATGTGGGTGGTGGGTTGTAATGTTGGGGGGGGGTATTGTATGGGGTTTTTTTACAGGCAAAAGAGCTGAATTCTTTGGGGCATGCCCCGCAAAGGGCCCTTTTCAGGGCTGGTAAGGTAAAAGAGCTTTTCTATTTTAATTTTAGAATAGGGTAGGGCATTTTTTTATTTTGGGGGTCTTTGTTATTTTATTAGGGGGCTTAGAGTAGGTGTAATTAGTTTAAAATTGTTGTAATATTTTTCTAATGTTTGTAAATATTTTTTTATTTTTTGTAACTTAGTTCTTTTTTATTTTTTGTACTTTAGTTAGTTTATTTCATTGTATTTATTTGTAGGTATTGTATTTAATTAATTTATTGATAGTGTAGTGTTAGGTTTAATTGTAGATAATTATAGGTATTTTATTTAATTTATTTATTGATAGTGTAGTGTTAGGTTTAATTGTAACTTAGGTTAGGATTTATTTTACAGGTAATTTTGTAATTATTTTAACTAGGTAACTATTAAATAGTTATTAACTATTTAATAGCTATTGTACCTGGTTAAAATAAATACAAAGTTGCCTGTAAAATAAATATTAATCCTGAAATAGCTACAATATAATTATAATTTATATTGTAGATATATTAGGGTTTATTTTACAGGTAAGTATTTAGCTTTAAATAGGAATAATTTATTTAATAAGAGTTAATTTATTTAGTTAGATTTAAATTATATTTAACTTAGGTGGGTGTTAGGGTTAGGGTTAGAATTAGCTTTAGGGGTTAAAAAATTTATTAGAGTAGCGGTGAGGTACGGTCGGCAGATTAGGGGTTAATGCTTGAAGTTAGGTGGCGGCGATGTTAGGGAGGGAAGATTAGGGGTTAATACTATTTATTATAGGGTTATTGAGGCGGGAGTGAGGCGGATTAAGGGCTAATACATTTATTATAGTAGCGGTGTGGTCCGGTCGGCAGATTAGGGGTTAATAAGTGTAGGTAGGTGGAGGCGACGTTGGGGGCGGCAGATTAGGGGTTAATAAATATAATATAGAGGTCGGCGATGTTAGGGGCAGCAGATTAGGGGTACATAGGGATAACGTAGGTGGCGGCGGTGTGCGGTCGGCAGATTAGGGGTTAAAAAATTTTAATAGAGTGGCGGCAATGTGGGGGGACCTCGGTTTAGGGGTACATAGGTAGTTTATGGGTGTTAGTGTACTTTAGAGCACAGTAGTTAAGAGCTTTATGAACCGGCGTTAGCCCAGAAAGCTCTTAACTCCTGTTTTTTTTCTGCGGCTGGAGTTTTGTCGTTAGATTTCTAACGCTCACTTCAGCCACGACTCTAAATACCGGCATTAGAAAGATCCCATTGAAAAGATAGGATACGCAAATGACGTAAGGGGATCTGCGGTATGGAAAAGTCGTGGCTGGAAAGTGAGCGTTAGACCCTTTCCTGACTGACTCTGAATACCAGCGGGCGGTAAAAACCAGGGTTAGTAGCCTCTAACGCTGGTTTTGACGGCTAACGCCAAACTCTAAATCTAGGCCATAGGGATTAGGTTTAATTTTTTTATTCAGGATAATTTTGTTTATTATTTTCTGTAATGTTAGACTTTTTTATTTTTGGTAAATTTAGATTAATTTATTTTAACTTAATCTTAGGTTTATTTTTCTAAGTACGGTTAGGATTTTTAATTTTTATCAGAATTTATTATTTTATGTAATTTGGGGTTAATTAAGTGGGTCTTAGGTTAGGGGGCTTATTAATTAAATTAGTTATTTGCGTTGTGGGGGTTTGGCGGATTAGGGGTTAATTGGTTAATTAGGGTACTTACGTTGTGGGGGTTTGCCGGATAAGGGGTTAATAGTTTTATTAGGATTATTACATTGTGTGGGTTTGACTCCAGAAATTTGTATTTATGCACATTTCTGGACATCGCTAGTATATCCGACTTACGGCACTTTATGAACTGCTGGCCAGGTTTATGTGATACCCCGATGTGCGAGGTGAAATTAAGGGCCTCGCGGGTTTCAACAGTTGCGCTGAAGTTTGCTCCGCATATGTAATCTCGCAATGTTTTACATAGTTGCAAATTCCGCTGCCTTAAAGTGCTAACGATGCATGCAATCCCCCAAGCTCCTATTTGCCTACCTTACAAAGAAAACCAACAGAAAAAAGAAAATTGGGTAATAGAAGTAAATGGAAATGTGTTTACCATTGCATACTTTATTTGAATTAATAATGTTTAATTTTGACTTTACTGTCCCTTTAAAACGCTTTTATGTATATTTAATAAGCACCATTACCATTAGTATTTGTACTGCCAAAAAATGTTAAAGGCTTGTGAACATATACAGCTCTTTACAAATAAGTTGTACATAACATTCTATCTAATCATGTACATTTAATTGATTTTCAGGAAAAATATATTCGTATCTCATGGACTTTTGAAATCTTTTAGTTGACATATACTTTTAAGATTGGGTCATTTCTATAACATTTCTGTGTAACCTTTTTATAAATGCCCATGTATATGTTATATTGTCAAATTCAAATGTTCTTAAATCAAATCTAAAATCTACTAATTTAGAATAGATTATTTTAAATACTTCCTTATCATTAATGATTTTCTAAAATGTTTAATACACAAAAATCCTTTGGAATTTATTGTTAATAATAAAATGTGCTGCTTTAATGAATTGGCTTTACTGGGAAAATGTAGTTTTTTATTCTATTTATAACGATATTGAATCATCATTCGATTAGGACACAAGTAATGAAGCATGCAAATACTATATCTCTAATTAAATTGTATTGCTATCATGACCAAGCATATTGAACTGATTGTCCTCTTAGACCAAGAGAAAAAACAAACTGGTCGTAATAAATTATGTCTATTAAGAAAAGCAACAAAAAAGCTTTTTCTTAATGAATTCCAAAGTGTTTTTTGTGATTGATTATTAGACATTAACCACTGTAATTGGACCAGTATTGATACAATGTTCTACAATGTTTAACGGTAATTTGGCTTATAATTGTATCTTTTGATTTTATCTTTTATTTTATTTTTTGTATTGAAATAACCAGTTTTATACAATATGTGAAATCATGTATAAATTATAATTATTGTTTCCTTTACTTTTGTCTAATTCCTTTTGAATGGATTGTCTCCTAGAACATTATTTTAGCATTGCATTTTTTTTTTTTTAAAAAGTAAGAGAACTTCACATTGCATTGATTCTAAACTCAAGTTATTCATATATGATAAATTTTTATAATGACTTTGTGAAAAGCAAAAAAGGTCATCTGGTCACTGTACTGGTTAGAAGAATACAAAGTAAGACCTGGGGCGCGATCCGATATAGATCGTAGTTTGCGGCGCAAGCGAGGGAACCCTGGCCGCCCGTAGTTTCAGCTCGCAACTCAAGCTATCCCATATACGGCGCCATCAGAGGCTAAAGTGCCGTAAGTCTGACAAACCATCGATGTCCAGAAATCTGTGTAAGTACAAATTTCTGGAGTCGCCAGTGACTTACAGCACTTTAGAAACTGCCGGCGCCTACAAAACCTAACTAAGTTATAAAATCACCCGTACTGTCTAACACGCCTCCCAAACATAGCCCGACACGTCTAACCCTCTATCCGCTATCCCCCCTCACTATCCTAACAATAAAAAATGTATTAACCCCTAAACTGCCACTCCCGGACCCCGCCGCCACCTAATAAAGTTATTAACCCCTAAACCGCCGCACCCGGACCCAGCTATATTAAATCTATAACCCCCTAATGTGAGCCCCTACCCCGCCGCCATCTACCTTACCTACCCCCTAAAGTGAGCCCCTTACACCACCGCCATCTACCTTACCTACCCCCTAAAGTGAGCCCCTACCCCACCGCCATCTACCTTACCTACCCCCTAAAGTGAGCCCCTTACACCGCCGCCATCTACCTTACCTACCCCCTAAAGTGAGCTCCTACCCCGCCGCCATCTATTTTAAAAATATTAACCCCTAATTTAATCCCCCTACACCGCCGCCACCTATATTAAACACATTAACCCCTAATCTAATCCCCCTACACCGCCGCCAGCTATATTAACTATATTAACCCTAATTATATTAGGGTTAATATAGTTAATATAGTTATTATATTATATATATATTAACTATATTAACCCTAATTATATTACAGGGAGTGCAGAATTATTAGGCAAATGAGTATTTTGACCACATCATCCTCTTTATGCATGTTGCCTTACTCCAAGCTGTATAGGCTCGAAAGCCTACTACCAATTAAGCATATTAGGTGATGTGCATCTCTGTAATGAGAAGGGGTGTGGTCTAATGACATCAACACCCTATATCAGGTGTGCATAATTATTAGGCAACTTCCTTTCCTTTGGCAAAATGGGTCAAAAGAAGGACTTGACAGGCTCAGAAAAGTCAAAAATAGTGAGATATCTTGCAGAGGGATGCAGCACTCTTAAAATTGCAAAGCTTCTGAAGCGTGATCATCGAACAATCAAGCGTTTCATTCAAAATAGTCAACAGGGTCGCAAGAAGCGTGTGGAAAAACCAAGGCGCAAAATAACTGCCCATGAACTGAGAAAAGTCAAGCATGCAGCTGCCAAGATGCCACTTGCCACCAGTTTGGCCATATTTCAGAGCTGCAACATCACTGGAGTGCCCAAAAGCACAAGGTGTGCAATACTCACAGACATGGCCAAGGTAAGAAAGGCTGAAAGACGACCACCACTGAACAAGACACACAAGCTGAAACGTCAAGACTGGGCCAAGAAATATCTCAAGACTGATTTTTCTAAGGTTTTATGGACTGATGAAATGAGAGTGAGTCTTGATGGGCCAGATGGATGGGCCCGTGGCTGGATTGGTAAAGGGTAGAGAGCTCCAGTCCGACTCAGACGCCAGCAAGGTGGAGGTGGAGTACTGGTTTGGGCTGGTATCATCAAAGATGAGCTTGTGGGGCCTTTTCGGGTTGAGGATGGAGTCAAGCTCAACTCCCAGTCCTACTGCCAGTTTCTGGAAGACACCTTCTTCAAGCAGTGGTACAGGAAGAAGTCTGCATCCTTCAAGAAAAACATGATTTTCATGCAGGACAATGCTCCATCACACGCGTTCAAGTACTCCACAGCGTGGCTGGCAAGAAAGGTTATAAAAGAAGATAATCTAATGACATGGCCTCCTTGTTCACCTGATCTGAACCCCATTGAGAACCTGTGGTCCATCATCAAATGTGAGATTTACAAGGAGGGAAAACAGTACACCTCTCTGAACAGTGTCTGGGAGGCTGTGGTTGCTGCTGCACGCAATGTTGATGGTGAACAGATCAAAACACTGACAGAATCCATGGATGGCAGGCTTTTGAGTGTCCTTGCAAAGAAAGGTGGCTATATTGGTCACTGATTTGTTTTTGTTTTGTTTTTGAATGTCAGAAATGTATATTTGTGAATGTTGAGATGTTATATTGGTTTCACTGGTAAAAATAAATAATTCAAATGGGTATATATTTGTTTTTTGTTAAGTTGCCTAATAATTATGCACAGTAATAGTCACCTGCACACACAGATATCCCCCTAAAATAGCTTTAACTAAAAACAAACTAAAAACTACTTCCAAAACTATTCAGCTTTGATATTAATGAGTTTTTTGGGTTCATTGAGAACATGGTTGTTGTTCAATAATAAAATTAATCCTCAAAAATACAACATGCCTAATAATTCTGCACTCCCTGTAGGGTTAATATAGTTAATATCATTATTATATTATATATATATATATTAAGTATAATAACCCCATCTAACTCTAACATCCCTAACTAAATTCTTATTAAAATAAATCTAATTAATATTAATATTATTAATTAAAATATTCCTATTTAAATCTAAATACTTACCTATAAAATAAACCCTAAGATAGCTACAATGTAATTAATAATTACATTGTAGCTATTTTAGGGTTTATATTTATTTTACAGGTAACTTGGTATTTATTTTAACTAGGTACAATAGCTATTAAATAGTTAATAACTATTTAATAGCTACCTAGTTAAAATAATTACCAATTTACCTGTAAAATAAATCCTAACCTAAGTTACAAATACACCTACACTATCAATAAATTAAATAAACTACAAATATCTAAACTAAAATACAATTAAATAAACTAAACTAAATTACAAAAACAAACAAACACTAAATTACAAAAAATAAAAAAAGATTACAAGATTTTTAAGTTAATTACACCTATTCTAAGCCCCCTAATAAAATAATAAAGCCCCCCAAAATAAAAAAATTCCCTACCCTATTCTAAATTTAAAAAGTTAACAGCTCTTTTACCTTACCAGCCCTTAAAAGGGCCTTTTCGGGGCATGCCCCAAAGAAAACAGCTCTTTTGCCTGTAAAAAAAAAACACAATACCACCCCCCAACATTACAACCCACCACCCACATACCCCTATTCTAAACCCACCCAAACCCCCCTTAAAAAAAACCTAACACTACCCCCCTGAAGATCTCCCTACCTTGTATTCACCCAGCCGGGCAGAACTCTTCATCTGATCCGGGCGATGTCTTCAATCAAGCGGCAGAGAAGTCTTTTTCCATCCGGGCGATGTCTTCAATCAAGCGGCAGAGAAGTCTTCTTCCATCCGGGCGATGTCTTCAAGCAAGCAGCAGAGAAGTCTTCTTCCATCCGGCGATGTCTTCAAGCAAAGCGGCATCTTCAATCTTCTTTCTTCTCTCCTCCGCCGCGGAGCATCCATCCGGCACGACGACTGAACGAGGAATGAGGTACCTTTAAATGACGTCATCCAAGATGGCGTCCGTCGAATTCCGATTGGCTGATAGGATTCTATCAGCCAATCGGAATTAAGGTAGAAAAATCTGATTGGCTGATTGAATCAGCCAATCAGATTCAAGTTCAATTTAGTTTAGTTTATTTAATTGTATTTTAGTTTATTTAATTTATTGATAGTGTAGGTGTATTTGTAACTTAGGTTAGGATTTATTTTACAGGTAAATTGGTAATTATTTTAACTAGGTAGCTATTAAATAGTTAGTAACTATTTAATAGCTATTGTACCTAGTTAAAATAAATACCAAGTTACCTGTAAAATAAATATAAACCCTAAAATAGCTACAATGTAATTATTTATTACATTGTAGCTATTTTAGGGTTTATTTTATAGGTAAGTATTTAGATTTAAATAGGAATATTTTAATTAATAATATTAATATTAATTAGATTTATTTTAATAAGAATTTAGTTAGGGATGTTAGAGTTAGATAGGGTTATTATACTTAATATATATATAATATAATAACGATATTAACTATATTAACCCAAATATAATTAGGGTTAATATAGTTAATATATATAATATAATAACTATATTAACTATATTAACCCTAATATAATTAGGGTTAATATAGTTAATATAGCTGGCAGCGGTGTAGGGGGATTAGATTAGGGGTTAATGTGTTTAATATAGGTGGCGGCGGTGTAGGGGGATTAAATTAGGGGTTAATATTTTTAAAATAGATGGTGGCGGGGTAGGAGCTCACTTTAGGGGGTAGGTAAGGTAGATGGCGGCGGGGTAGGGGCTCACTTTAGGGGGTAGGTAAGGTAGATGGCGGCGGGGTAGGGGCTCACTTTAGGGGGTAGGTAAGGTAGATGGCGGCGGGGTAGGGGCTCACTTTAGGGGGTAGGTAAAGTAGATGGCGGCCGTGTAAGGGGCTCACATTAGGGGGTATGTAATGTAGCTGGCGACGGTGTAGGGAGATCACATTAGGGGGTTATACTTTTAATGTAGGTGGCGGCGGGGTCCGGGAGCGGCGGTTTAGGGGTAAAATACTTTATTAGGGATTGTGGCGGGGGATCGTGGTTGACAGGTAGATAGACATTGCGCATGCGTTAGGTGTTAGGTTTTATTTAGCAGGTAGTTTAGGGAGTTACGGAGCTCCAATAGAAAGCGCAAGGCTTACTATGGCTGCATTTTGTGGCGAGGTGGAAATGGAGTAAGATTTCTCAATTTTCGCCACGTAAGTCCTTACGCTGTATATTGGATACCAAACTGCTGGTTTGGTATACCTGTCTATGGCCCAAAAAACTACGGGCGAAGGCAGAAATATACAAGCGTAACTTCTAGGTTACGCCGTATATAGGATACCAAACCCGCACAATATTTGGCGTTGGACGCTGCATATCGGATCGGGCCCCAGCTTTTTAACATACTGAAAATACATTGCTCACTTGTAATAAAATATTCAATATTGAAATTATTATGACTATGAAATAATTTGTTTGTATTTCCTATTTTGGCATATTTTAATGTTAACATGAAATAATCGTAATTTACAGCATTTGTACTTAAAGGGGCACGAAACCTAATTTTTGTTCTTTCATGATCTAGAAAGAACATGCAACAAGTTTCTAATTTACTTCTATTATCTAATTTGCGTCATTATCTTGATATCCTTTACTGAAAAGCATATCTAGATAGGTTCAGTAGCTGCTAATTGGTGGCTGTACATTGCTATTTCTTGAACAAAGGATATCTAACAAATGAAGCAAATTAGATATTAGAAGTAAATTGGAATGTTTTTAAAATTGTATTCTCTATCTGAACCATGAAAGAAAAATCTTGGGTTTATTGTTCCTTTAACTGTTGAATTAACTAGCACATTCACCCTTAAAGGCACAGGAAATCCAAAAAATGTATTTCATGATTAAGATAGAGCATAACATTTTGAACATATTTATAATTTACTTCTATTATCAAATTTGCTTTATTCTGTTGGTATCCTCTATTGAAGGAGCAGCAATGCACCACTGGGAGCTAGCTGAACACATTAGGTAAGACAATGACATGAGGCATATGTGCCGCCACCAACCAACAGCGAGTTTCCTGTAGAGTATTACTGCTCCTGAGCCCACCTAGGTATGCTTTTCAATAAAGAAAACCAAGAGAAGAATGCAAATTAGAATATAGAAGTAAAATTGAAAGTTGTTTAAAATTGTATGTTCTGTTTGAATCATGAATGAAAAAAATGGGTTCCATGCCCCTTTAAAACATATTTGGATGAAAATATTCCATACAAATATATCCTAAATCGACCCTCTCTTAAACAACATACTTGATAAAATATGCATCATATATTTCCAAATAGAACAAAAAATGAGTTAACTCTCTACTGGATTAGATAGTAAGGTAGATCCTGGTATTAGATATTGACATTATACAATTGAGCCTTAAGGCTGTTAGTAAGCTTGTTCTGACACTTTACCAGTGGTGCATGGCAATATAATAGGTATTTTATGGAGCAAGATAACATCTGAAAATGCCAAAACTGTAGAATTGCCGCAAGAAATAAACAAAACAGGAAATATTTCTTGGAGAGTGATATCATTTTAACATTAAATACAAATGTTTTCTCTATTAAATAAAATAGTAGCAAGGTGTGTATTTCTTCTGCAGCAGTAGTTGCCAACTGTTTTATTGTTGATAGATTTAAAGGGCCATAATACCCAAATGTTTAAACACTTGAAAGTGATGCAGCATAGCTGTAAAAAGCTGACTAGAAAATATCACCTGAACATCTCTATGTAAAAAAGAAAGATATTTTACCTCAAAAGTTCATCAGTAGCCACCTCCCATTGTAAAGGATTTCTAAGCAGCATTTTAGTGTGTCTGTCCTGGGACAGCTGAAAGGATGAGCCTCGTGAACTCTCATATTATTTCACCAATCAGGTAAAGGAAGCTTACTATGAAATATCATGAGAGTTTAGTCAAATCTCATGAGATCACAGTAAGAGTTCATGACCTCAGCACTGCTGATGCTGATTGGCTGCTGTTCATTTCTTCATTTTTTTATTTTTTTTTACCTGCAGCTGGGAGCAGGTGAAGTATAACTTTTTACACAGAACTTACTCTGCTGAGCTGAGGAGATTGTGAGGTAAAATATCTTCCTTTTTTACATAGAGATGCTCAGGTGATATTTTCCTGTCAGCTTTTTACAGCTATACTGCATCAGTTTCAAGTGATTTAGCATATGAGTATTATGTCCCTTTAAAACTCACCCGACACCACTGATTTCTTTGTAGATACCCATTTAACCAAGGATTCCAAGGGACATATAATGGAATTCTGCATAACATTTTTAATTATGTATTACAATAAACTGTAATAAACGTTCATTATATATGTTGATCCTTGTCATAAGTGTATTGTTTTTCAGTTCCTGCAGAGTTGGCAGTGCATACACCAGATTTCAGAACTTTACTAAATTATACACAGTGAAAGTTTGATCAGTGATCAGTATAGCAACAGGGCCAAATCAAGACATTGTGCTGCCTGGGTCCAAGAAGTAAATGACACCCACAATACACTGTAAACCATTCAAAACACTGTGTTAAATCATCATAAATGGAAATAGAGCTTCAATTCAATAATGAGCAAACCCTTCCCAGCAGAATAAAAATATGAACTTCCCAATTGTCTGGACAGATGCTACCTACAATTATTTTTCATGATCAAGTCGGCTTTACCCATGAGTGCCAGGGTCCTGAAAATACAAGGAGGTTGTTAAATATTTTCTTTGAATTGGCTTCTTTGGGGATCCCACTTGTCACCCTATCTTTAAATATTGAAAAAAACTTTTGAGAGATAGAGAATGTAATTTTAAACAATTTTCTAATTTACTTTTATCACCAATTTTGTTTTGTTCTCTTGGTATTCTTAGATGAAAGCTAAACCTAGCAGGTTTATATGCTAATTTCTAAGCCCTTGAAGGCCGCCTCTTCTCTCATGGCATTTTGACAGTTTTCACCACTAGAGGGTGTTAGTTCATGTGTGTCATATAGATAACACTGTGCTCATGCACGTGGAGTTCAGGTGAGCCAGCTTTGATTGGCTAAAATGGATGTCTGTCAAAAGAACTGAAATAAGGGGGCATTTTGCAGAGGCTTAGATACAAGGTAACCACAGAGGTAAAAAGTGTATTTAATAACTGTGTTGGTTGTACAAAACTAGGGAACGGGTAATAAAGGGATTATCTATCTTTTTAAACAATACAAATTCTGGTGTAGACTGTCCCTTTAAAGGGACAGTCTAGGCCAAAATAAACGTTCATGATTCAGATAGAGCATGTAATTTTAAACAATTTTCCAATTTACTTTAATCACCAATTTTGCTTTGTTTTCTTGGTATTCTTAGTTGAAAGCTTAACCTATGAGGTTCATATGCTAATTTCTTAGACCTTGAAGACCACCTCTTTTCAGAATGCATTTTAACAGTTTTTCACCACTAGAGGGTGTTAGTTCACGTATTTCATATAGATAACACTGTGTTCGTGCACGTGAAGTTATCTGGGAGCAGGCACTAATTGGCTAAACTGCAAGTCTGTCAAAAGAACTGAAATAAATAAAGGGGCAGTTTGCAGAGGCTTAGATACAAGATAATCACAGAGGTTAAAAGTTTATTAATATAACTGTGTTGGTTATGCAAAACTGGGGAATGGGTAATAAAGGGATTAGCTATCTTTTAAAACAATAAAAATTCTGGTGTAGACTGTCCCTTTAAGTCTTTTGGAATCCTGACCGGCTTTATTACAGCCATTATAACCTTATACTCTGATCCATCTGCTCTGTTGAGGGGCTTGGGCTTTTGCTCTCAACCTTTTCAAATACGCTTTTTGTTTGCCCTAGTTAAAAAGCCTTTGGCCACAAGGATTAGACAATTCACAGTTACTTATTCATGACACCCTCCATAAATTAGCATTATTCAGGGATGATTTAACTATTTGTATAACAGATCCATTGGTGTTACTTGCTTATTTGAAACTTTGAAAGAATTTGACAGGTTGTCATACTATACAAAAAATTATGCAAAAACAGAAATTTTAGCTTTATGTCTATTTCATACACTTATCCAAAAGCTTTGATAGTTACCATTTAAATTGTCTACTAGTGAAATAAAACATTTGGGAGTGTTTATTTAACCCCAAGCTTGTTTTATCTATGAACTATGACCCTTTACTGCAGAATTTCAGAATGCAAAGAGAAAAATGGACATAAATGTTAGTTAAAATGGTGTTGATTCCCAAGCTAACAGATTTTATTTAGGTGTCTACCAATAGAGGTTCCTTCCTATATTATTAATCACTTGCAGTCATTTTTTTAAGTAAATTTGGCAAGGACGCCCTCTTAAAGTCTCTTTGAATCATTTACAGAAGTCTATGAATTGTGGAGGGCTGTAAGTGCCCAATGTGCAATTATAATATAATGCCGTCATTCTCTATCATTTCGCCGCTTGGGCAGATTCTTTCAGATGGAGGCAACTGAAGAAGGCATCTCTAATGGTGGGGTTATCTTTAGGTGATTTGATTTGAATTCCACAACATGCTTGTATGCTTCAGTGGGTTTCTAATTTAATAGTTAGGGTCTGTCTAAAAAGCTGGGAGAAACGATGCCATCATATAATGGTGTATCCACACCCCTCACCAGTCCATTCTATTTGGTGGTTGTTATATTGCCTACCAGACTTGCATTGGACGTGGTGGTATCGCCTATAATTACAACATTTAAGTGACCTATTTCAGGGGGAAACATTGGCAATGTTGGAAGACTTGACATCAGGACTGGAAGTACAGATATATTTGCTATTTGAATATGTCAGTTTTTATTTCTGTTTGGATCATGTGGGTTCCCAAGGAGGGGGCTTTGGCCTCTTACACAGTGGGAAAAGCATTGGTCATCAGGGAAACAGCGGTATAAACCTCTATCCTTTCATTATCAGACTGCTGCACAATTGAGAGAGTTGAAGTTAATAAAGGTCCTGACTGCTGCCTATCTGTGTATATGTATATATATATATATATCATTTAAAAAAATCTACTAGCTACCTAGTTAGCCTTAGCAGGAAGGTGGCTTAAAGATGTGCATAGCACAGAAGGGATTGTCATTGAATACTCTTTGGAGAAGGAGGGTTGATTGGATTTTCATGGAATCGTGTGGGTGCCCTGGGATGAATGTCAGGACCCAAGCAATGTATCAATTTAGCATAGCAAATATAAACAAGTCAGTTAGGACATATAATTACTATTTAACAAAGTAGAGTGGCCTGGTTCAGGGGTATTGGGTTTTGGTGTAATTAGATAGGAGATAAGTTATAGAGATACTTGCTTTCTAGGCAGTGAAGTTTAGTTCAGCTTAAGATGTAGCTTTATAGGGTTTAATGCTATAAAATGTATATGGCAGTGGTTTAAACTACTTTTTATTTTAAATTGTTTGCTATATCACTCAGAGTAAGATGTATCATAGATATGCTTTTATATTGGTTTGTACCTTTTTTCGTTGATGGATATTGCTTGACAAGATGTCCCCTCAGTGGGATTAGGCACACAGTAATACCTAGAAGGGGATCATTTAATATGGAGGTCAAACCTTAGTTGAACTTCGACTGTGGATCCTATTATAGCCTGTTATATATACGTTTATAACACTTGTTATGTTTTAAGCAGATTTCTTTATTATCCTTGAAAACTGAGGTTTCTTAACGTGTAATCTTGTATTGCATATTTGTAGACACGATGTTATGAAATGTCAATGCTTTTTTTGTTTGTTGAAACCTCAATATATATATATATAAATATACATACATATAAACAGTATATTAACTGCCCTTCCTCATCTGTGGCTCATGTCAAATGCTACCTGGGTCTCATTGTCCTAGTCACACCCATTATAAAGCTGGTTCTGCTAATTTATTTCTGTATAATAATGTCTGTAATTTCAAGGGATGTGTCCCTGGACTGCAAAAATAAACAAATAAATAAATTGTATAATAACAGTTTAAATGCTCTCATGTGTATGCAACCATTTCTGATATGTATTGTGCTTATCTAAAAATAAGTTTACATCTATGGCTATAAAAAAAACTAAAAATAAAACCTTAATAATTTAAAAAAGAAAATAATATTAACTAGATAACTAGGCAAATGTATTTAATCAGAGATACAGATTCTGCTCAGATAATATATTTATTTTACAATGAATAGAACATATGCTATGTGAAGAACATTGGAATGTTAAATATTCATATTTCATGCCGGGATTAGCATTTTTGAATACACGCAGTCAGGTTAGCGTGCTCCATTGAAGGGTAACTAAATTCCGGTGCACATCAACCTTCAATCCCTTCAATAAGAAATAAGGAACTATTGATAATAAAATTATTTGCAGATAATCGCAAGCAAAATTTAAGAATAAGGAGCTTGCGATTACAATCACAGGCATGGATGGTAGAAGATACCGTATTGTGGGGATATACAAAATACAGGTTGTAACCAAGCATCAGTCTTGAAGGGGATCGAACTACAGTTAACACGCTCGTGCCTTGGAAGGAAGGCTTTTTGTGTGGAGCGCATTCCTTACTTCATATGATTGAGGTTACGGTCGGTGAGTACCGAATTTTCAGCCTTAGTCACAAATAAGAACATTTTCAACTCTGTGACACATACTACGAACTTTGACATTTATATTCACGGCCCTCTGGATGATCTGCAGTAACGCCACAGTGTCTTTACAGATTCTGTTTGTTTATTTTATAGACTTGTATTGTGCTCATCTATTATTGTTATTCTCTACGATTTTTATCAATATTACTATCTATGTTTATTGGTTCTTAACTGAGTTCTGATTGCCCTTATCATTTGTTATTGATTTTATTTGGTTCTTGTCATTTGGGACATTTTTATGATATTTGGCAATTTATTCTTTTTAATATACCTGATATACATTTTATCAACCTACCACAGAGGTATATACTATCTGTATTTTTTTATATATGCACTGAATATGTGAATTCTATATGTTTATTTAATTAATTATTTAATTTTTACGTATCAACATTAATTCTAAATAGATTAAGTGTAGTCTTGTGCGCTTAGGTCATACTTCTTTGTGTACAGTGTGTATATATATATATATATATATATATATATATTTATTTATTTTACAATAAATAGGACATATTCTATGTGAAGAACATTGGAATGTTAAATATTCATATTTCATGTCGGGTTTAGCGTTTTTGAATACATGCAGTCGGGTTAGCGTGCAAGTATGTACGCTCCATTGAAGTCTATTGAAGAATACGTTAACATGGTTGCAACATACAAAGTTCAACTTTTTGCTTGCGTTTGTTTTTTGTTTGCACGCTAACTTTTTACTTTCAACTTGTAATACAAGCGCAACCTAACATGCACAAGAGGGTGCGCAAAATAGGGCTCCACTCGTAATCTAGCCCCTAATGAGGTAACCTATGTATGCTGAGAGACACTCTAGGGTGTCATTGTGAGTGTAGTGGCAAACATGCTCCATAATATTGTACTTAAAAAAGTACATATGAAATAGCAATATTTAAACAAGTTTATTTTCCCTTGAAAAATGTGAAGAGTTTAAATTAAACTTGAAACTAATAAAGCAGTATCAGTTGAGTACTTAAAGGGACATAAAACCCAATTTTTTTTCTTTCATGATTTAGATAGAGAATACCATTTTAAACAACTTTCTAATTTACTTCAATTATCTAATTTGCTTCATTTTCTTGATATACTTTCCTGAAAAGCATATCTAGATAGGCTCAGTAGCTTCTGATTGGTAGCTGCACATAGATGCCTCATGTGATTGGCTCACCAATGTGCATTACTATTTCTTTAACAAAGGATATCTAAAGATTGCAGCAAATTAGATAATAGAAGTAAATTGGAATGTTGTTTAAAATCGTATTCTCTATCTGAATCGTGAAATGATTTTTTTGGGTTTAATGGCCCTTTAATTCTAATGAGCATTGACTGATAGGATATTTCTACTAATGCTGATAGCTTGATAGATAATCCCTGTTGAAATGCTGTTCTTTCACAACTCTCTATTATAGAAAACATTTTGAGTACAGAGCCTCCTTAAAGGGACAGTGAAGTCATAATTATAGATTCATGATTTAGACAGAGCATACAACTTTAAACAACTTTCCAATTTACTTCTATTATTTAATTTGCTTCCTTCTCTTGTTGTACTTTGCTGAAATGTTTATCTAGGTAAGCCCAGGAGCAGCAAAGAACCTAGGTTCTAGCTGCTGATTGGTGGCTGCATGTATATACCGATTGTCATTGGTTCACCCATGTGTTAAGTTAGAAACCAGTAGTGCATTGCTGTGCCTTCAACAAATCATACCAAGAGAATGAAGCAAATTTGATAATAGAAGTAAACTGTAAAGTTGTTTAAAATTGTAAGTTCTACCTAAATCATTAAAGAAAATTTTGGGGTTTAATGTCCCTTTAATTATTTGAATGTTGTTTCTACTGTCCTCACAGAAAATGTGTTTATAAAGCAAAACACATCTAGAAAAAAACATTAAATAAAAAAGGATAGGTGTGAAAAGCCACCATATGCTCTTAGGAAAAAGTCGAGGATCTCAGTCACAGCAAGGAGCCAGCAATTGCTTGATAGTGTACGGTTTTGTTTTTTGCATGATTGCACTCTAAAGATTGATATTATCAGTCATTCTGTCTTTTTCAGTCAAATTGATCCCTGCAGGGATCAATTCAACAGAAAACTACAGACTCATGACAGAAATATTTTATGGCTTCCTCCATGACTATTTTTTTTTCAATTTGCACCCACTGCATCAACGACTCTGCTTAGGAGGAAAGATAAATAATGACTGATTATGTCAATCTTTAGTTAGATTTTTCTTTTTATGATAAATTATTTTCTATCTTTTGTAATCATTCCTTGAATACTATCGGCTAGATTACGAGTTTTGCGTTATGAGCGGCTCGGTACTAACTTGCTAGTTATTTCCACCGTTCACCACCATATAACGCTGCTATTACAGGTTTTCATAAACCCGGCGTTAGCAGGCAATATGTGAGTGTAGAGCAAAATTGAGCTCCATACCGCACTCCAATACCAGTGCTGCTTTGAGCTGGTTTTACGTGCTTGTGCACGATTTCCCCATAGACATCAATGGGGAGAGCCGGCTTAAAAAAAGCCTAACACCTGCAACAAAGGAGCGTAAAGCTCCATATCACAGCCCCATTGATTCCTATGGGGAAATAAAAGTTATGTTGACACCTAACACCCTAACACTATATTATACACCTTCATTATACTTATTAACCCCTAATCTGCCACCTCTGACACCGCCACCACCTACCTACACTTATTAACCCCTAATCTGCCATCCCCAACGTCGCCGCCACTATACTAAAGTTATAAACCCCTAAACCTAACCCTAAGTCTAACCCTAACACCCACTAACTTTAATATAATTAAAATAAATCTAAATAAAAATTACTATCATTAACTAAATAATACCTATTTAAAACTAAATACTTACCTATAAAATAAACCCTAAGCTTGCTACAATATAACGGATAGTTACATTGTATCTATCTTAGGTTTTATTTTTATTTCACAGGTAAGTTTGTATTTATTTTAACTAGGTAGAATAGTTACTAAATAGTTATTAACTGTTTACTAACTACCTAGTTAAAATAAATACACATTTACCTGTAAAATAAAACCTAACCTGAGTTACACTAACACCTAACCTTACACTACAATTAAATAAATTATATTAATTAAATACAATTAACTAAATTACAAAAAAAACAAACACTAAATTACACAAAAGAAAAAAGAAATTATCAAATATTTAAACCAATTACACCTAATCTAATAGCCCTATTAAAATAAAAAGCCCCCAAGATAAAAAAAACCCTAGCCTAAACTAAACTGCCAATAGTCCTTAAATAGGATTGACCTCACATTCTATTGGCTGATTGGAACAGCCAATAGAATGCGAGCTCAATCCTATTGGCTGATTGGATCAGCCAATAGGATTGAAGCTCAATCCTATTGGCTGATTGCATCAGCCAATAGGATTTTTTACCCTTTAATTCCGATTGGCTGATAGAATTCTATCAGCCAATCGAAATTCAAGGGACGCCATATTGGATGACGTCCCTTAAAGGAACCTTCATTCTGGAAGAGCTGTCGATTGAAGAGGATGCTCCGTGCAGGATGTCTTGAAGATGGAGCCGCTCCGCACCGGATAGATGAAGATAGAAGATGCTGTCAGGATGGAGTCTTCTGCCCGGATGAGGATGGATGTCGGGTCTTCAAAAATTGTAAGTGGATCTTCGGGGGTTAGTGTTAGGATTTTTAAGGGTTTATTGGGTGTGTTATATTTTTAGCTTAGGGTTTGGGTGGAAAAAGAGCTAAATGCCCTTTTAAGGGCAATGCCCATGCAAATACCCTTTTCAGGGCAATGGGGAGCTTAGGTTTTTTTAGATAGGATTTTATTTGGGGGTTGGTTGTGTGGGTGGTGGGTTTTACTGTTGGGGGGTTGTATTATTTTTTTACAGGTAAAAGAGCTGATTTCTTTGGGCAATGCCTTTTAAGGGCCATTGGTAGTTTTTTTTTGGTAGTTTTTTTTGTAGGCTAGAGTTTTTTTATTTTGGGGGGGGCTTTTTATTTTGATAGGGCTATTAGATTAGGTGTAATTAGTTTAAATATTTGATCATTTCTTTTTTATTTTGTTTAATTTAGTGTTTGTTTGTTTTTTGTAATTTAGTTAATTGTATTTAATTAATGTAATTTATTTAATTGTAGTATAAGGTTAGATGTTAGTGTAACTCAGGATCAGCCATTAGGATGAAAGCTCCTTAATTCCGATTGGCTGATAGAATTGTAAAGAAGACATTGAATGAAGAGGATGCTCAGCGTCGGATGTCTTTAAGAAGGAGCCGCTACGCACCGGATGGATGAAGATAGAAGATGCCGTCTGGATGAAGACTTCTGCCCGGTTAGATGAAGACGTCGGCCTGCTTGGATGAAGACTTCTGTCGGATTCGATGAGGACTTCTGCCGCTTCATTGAGGATGGATGTCGGCTCTTCAGAAACTGTAAGTGGATCTTCGGGGGTTAGTGTTAGGCTTTCTTAAGGGTTTATTGGGTGGGTTTTAATTTTAGAGTTGGGTTTGGGCTTTTAAAAAAGAGCTAAATGCCATTTTAAGGGCAATCCCCATACAAATGGCCTTTTCAGGGCAATGGGGAGCTTAAGTTTTTTAGATTAGGTTTTTTTTGGGGGGGTTGGTTGTGTGGGTGGTGGGTTTTACTTTTGGGGGGTTGTTTGTATTTTTTTTACAGGTAAAAGAGCTGATTTCTTTTGGGCAGTGCCCCGCAAAAAGGCCCTTTTAAGGGCCATTGGTAGTTTATTGTAGGCTAGGGTTTTTTTATTTTGGGGGGCTTTTTTATTTTCATAGGGCTCTTAAATTAGGTGTAATTAGTTTAAATCTTTGATAATTTATTTTTTATTTTGTGTAACTTAGTGTTTGTTATTTTTTGTAGTTGTTGGTAACTTTGTAATTTGTAATACACCCTGTTCCAAATTATTATGCCAATGATATCTTTCTCATTTACCTAAATAATTGATGTAAACAACAGTCAGCATAATTATCATGTTATCAACTATTAAGAGTACAATTCAAATTTTATTGAACAAACCTCCTAATGATAACAGTATTTTTTTTTTTTTCAAAATAAAAAAACTTACAATGCACTGTTCCAAATTATTACGCACAGTAAGTTTCAAAACACTTTATAGGTTGTAAAGAACTGAAAATTGTCATTGGTTGTGGTTGCAGCATATTTACTGAAATCAAAAGCTATTTCAATCAAACTTTGAACAACATTTTAACTTTTTAAACATTTTAACAGGTCACATTCCATTTAACATAGGACCCCTTATTTGATAGCAGCTTCACAAGTCTTGCATCCATTGAACTTGTGAGTTTTTGCATTGATGCAGAAGTATTCTTTGCAACATGAGATGGTGCATTGTCATGCATGAAGATGATTTTATTATGGAAAGCATAGTTCTTCCTTCTGTACCAGGGAAGGAAGTGGTCAGTCAGGAACTCCACATACTTTCCAGAGGTCATCTTTACACATTCGGGGACCCTAAATGGGCCAACCAGCTCTCTTCCCATGATTCTGGACCAAAACATTACTTCACCACCGCCTTGCTGACGTTGCAGCCTTGTTGGAACAGGGTGGCCGTCCACCAACCATCCACTGCTCCATCCATCTGGACCATCCAGGGTTGCATGGCACTCATCAGTGAACAGGACTGTTTGAAAATTAGTCTTCATGTATTTTTCTGCTTGTGAGCATTTGTAAGTGGTGGCCGAATGGAAGGTTTATGCACAGTTGCAAGTCTCTGGAGGACTCTACACCTTGATGTCCGTGGGACTCCAGAGGCAGCAGCAGCTTCAAATATCTGTTTGCTGCTATGTAATGGTATTTTAGCAGCTGCTCTCTTGATCCGATGCATGGATCTGGCAGAAATCTTCCTCAATGTGCCTTTATCTGCACGAACCCGTCTGTGCTCTGAATCAGCCACAAATCTCTTAATAGTGCAATGATCACGCTTAAGTTTTCGTGAAATATCTAAAGTTTTCATACCTCGCCCAAGGCATTGAACTATTTCACTCTTTTCGGCTTTAGAGAGATCCTTTTTCTTCCCCATAATGCTTGAAAATGGTGCTCTGCTTAATAATGTGAAACACCCTCCTATAGTAGTTTTTCCTTTAATTGGGCTCACCTGGCAATCTAATTATCACAGGTGTCCGAGATTGTTTTCAGTGATCAAAAGAGCCCTGAGACACAATGCCATCCATGAGTTAAACTGAAAAAACTAAGGCCTAGATTTAGAGTTTGGTCGGTAAAAACCTGCGTAGCTAACACTGTTTTTTTTTCCCAACGCACCCTTCAAACAACGCTGGTATTTAGAGTTGTCTGAGGGGCTGCGTTAGGCTCAAAAAAGAGTGCGTTGAGCCTAATTTAGCTCCACTTCAACCCTCAATACCAGCGTTGCTTACGGTAGCGGTAAGCTGGGAAAACGTGCTCGTGCACGATATCCCCATAGGAAACAATGGGGCAGTTTGGGCTGAAAAAAAAACTAACACCTGCAAAAAAGCAGCATTCAGCTCCTAACGCAGCCCCATTGTTTCCTATGGGGAAACACTCTCTAAGTCTGCACCTAACACCCTAACATGAACCCTGAGTCTAAACACCCCTAACCTTACACTTATTAACCCCTAATCTGCTGCCCCCGCTATCGCTGACACCTGCTTTATATTATTAACCCCTAATCTGCTGCTCCGGACACCGCCACAACCTACATTATCCCTATGAACCCCTAATCTGCTGCCCCTAACACCGCCAACCCCTATATTATATTTATTAACCCCTAATCTGTCCCCCCCAAAGTCGCCGCAACCTACCTACACTTATTAACCCCTAATCTGCCCACCGGACCTCGTCGCCACTATAATAAATGTATTAACCCCTACACTGCCGCACTCCCGCCTCGCAAACACTAGAATAAATGTTATTAACCCCTAATCTGCCCTCCCTAACATCGCCTCCACCTACCTACAATTATTAACCCCTAATCTCCCGCCTGCACCATCACCACTACTATAATAAAGTTATTAACCCCTAAACCTAACTCTAACCCTAACCCTAACACCCCCCTAACATAAATATAATTTAAATTAAACGAAATAATATTCCTAAAATTAACTAAATTAATCCTATTTAAAACTAAATACTTACCTATAACTAATAATTACATTGTAGCTATTTTAGGATTTATATTTATTTTACAGGCAACTTTGTATTTATTTTAACTAGGTACAATAGCTATTAAATAGTTAATAAGTACAAAATTACCTGTAAAATAAATCCTAACCTAAATTACAATTAAACCTAACACTACACTATCATTAAATTAATTAAATAAATTACCTACAATTACCTAAAATAAAATACAATAAAATAAACTATTCTATAATACAAAAAACAAACAAACACTAAAATAAAAAAGAATTACAAGAAGTCTAAACTAATTACACCTAATCTAAGCCCCCTAATAAAATAAAAAAGCCCCCCAAAATAAAAAATCCCTACTTTATTCTAAACTACCAAACTAATCAGCTCTTTTACCAGCCCTTAAAAGGGCTTTTTGTGGGGCATTGCCCCAAAGTAATCAGCTCTTTTACCTGTAAAAGAAAATACAATACCCCCCCAACATTACAACACACCACCCACATACCACTACTCTACTCTGATCCAATCAATGAATCGTATTGAACTTGCATTCTATTGGCTGATCGGAACAGCCAATAGAATGTGAGTTCAATACGATTGGCTGATTGGATCAGCCACTCAGATGCAATCAGCCAATCAGATTTTTTCTACCTTAATTTTCTACCTTAATTCCGATTGGCTGATAGAATTCTATCAGCCAATCGGAATTGAAGGGACACTAGGATGTTCGGTCAATGAGTCTGTCTGTCTACGTGCAATAGTCTGGCCAAGACAATATTATCAAATACAAGATCTGCATAACTTTCCAAACTGATATAAACTGTAGAATGACATAACATGGTAATTAAATCTGGTAATTAGCATCTGTGAATACTTGACAACCTAATGGTGTTTTTGTATTAGAGTTATGAATATATTGTCCCATTGGGCTCCATTTATCAAGCTGGGAGAGCAGCTTTGGAGCTCCAGCATTTCAGGATCACGTGAGAGAGTCTGAAGCACTAGTTAAGCAACTGCAGTCTTAACCTCTCTGCCACCTAAAGTGTGGCAGATTTTAAAAGGATGATTGACAGCTTCTGCTCACAAGCGATTGGCCACTCACAAGTGGCTGCATGAGAGCAGGGGCTGCATTGCCCAAGCAGAGGCTGGGCAGACAAGGTTCATCAAAGCAAACCTCATCCACCCACTTTTTGATAAATGGAGCCCATAATGTCTATCCCTATTCCAGATTTTACAGATATAGAAAACATAGTTTTTTCTGTAACTTTGTCAATAAATCCTCATCTGGCCATATTGAAACATTTTCAGGATTCAAAGTAACTCCAAACACCAGATACAATGGGGCTGATTTATCAAAGCTTTAAATGTGAATCCACTGGAAGTCCGCGTCAAATTAGACACCAAGTTGATCCGCCCTAGTTAACACAGCGTCAGTGTTGAAATGTTTGAAATTATATATGCTCCCGCAAGATCAATCATATGCAAATTGTTGCTTGCGTTATTCGAGTGCAATACAGATCATCCGCCTTTACATTCGACTCTATTTGAGCATATTACTGATGTTCCGCCATCACATTTGACTCTATTTTACCCTCTTACCAATTTATCAAACATTCAACCGGTACGCTCACGTCTATACAGACGCAGCATACCTACCCTTCAAACCGCCACCTCTGAGGCTGTGAATGCAATAGAAATCAATGGGAGTCTGAAAAGGGTTTTTTCTATGCTGTTTGTCATCGCAGACAGTTAACAATGAACATGCAGAAGATTTCTAAATTTGCAATACTTTTATGACGTGGAAAGAGGGTATTAATGAACCATCTGAATCATGAAGTATTATAAAAATATTTCATGTCCCTTTAACCTTTTGTGATAACAAAATATATTAAGATCTGCCCTTATTACTAAATAAAATCAAGTAGGGAGATGTTACCATACTTATGGGTTACGTTTCATCTCTCTGTCGTAGAGTTCTTTACAAAGGAAGGGGACCAAAATATTAATACAGGAATGAAAGAAAGGAACACAGTCCCTGACCTTTTAGATGCAGAAGAAGGAGATTAATAAACCAGCAACAGGCTGCACAAGTAGATGTGCATCAACAAAGAGTGGCAAGAGTATTTCTCTCTAGAATTGGTCTATATCCTTTGAGTGAAAGGGATAAACTCCTTTCACTAGTAGATGCTGTCAAACATATAGGGATAAAATAGAACAAGAGAGATATTATTATAATATATTTAGAGTACCAAAGAGTATAACTTTATACGTTAATACATTTTTTTGCGTCATGTTTAATGTATGGAACAACTACTCTCAGAAAATTTTTGCTCCTTCTTCCACGCAATACTCCAACTTCTAATAACCACCAAATAAGTAAATTATCAACCACATTTTATTGGGAAATGCATAATCACATGATTAATTAATTAAATAAACAAATCAAAAGTTAATATACAATTTCTACTTTTTATAACGAATCGAATTGGTCAATAATGGTGGAATTGGTATCGCAGTAGTAGTTACTGTTAGAGATTACAAAAAAGGGATTACAACATTTATGAGATAATAGGACGCACGTACCGCATATCTGGGAATATGTATAAGGTGATATAGTGACCTTTGACAACGCAAAAAAACAGTGTTATAAGGATATCAAATCAATTGTCAAAAATTGTGACATTTTTTAGATTATGTATTTTAATTGCTAGGACATACAATGGCTTTCATTTTCACATCATCAAAAATTGTCTGTCACATGAAAATAACCAAGAAATATCAGACAATTTAATAATCAGAAAATACATAATTAGTCAACATTTGTAAGAGTATAATAATCAAATAAAATCTGCAAATTATGTTTCACTCAATGTAATCTTAAAAAGACACTGAACCCAAATTTTTTCTTTAGTGATTTAGACAGAGCACGCAATTTTCAGCAACTTTCTAATTTACTCCTATTATAAATTTTTCTTTATCGTTCTCTAGCTATCTTTATTTGAAAAAGAAGGCATCTAAGCTAGGAAGCAAGCCAATTTTTGGTTCAGGACCCCGGACAGCCCTTGTTTATTGGTGGGTGAAATTATTCACCAATCAGCAAAAACAACCCAGGTTGTTCACCAAAAATGGGCCGACATCTTGCTTTTCAAATAAAGATACCAAGAGAATGAAGGAAATTTGATAATAGGAGTACATTAGAAAGTTGCTTAATATTGCATGCTCTATCTAAATCACAAAATAATTTTTTGGGGTTCAGTGTCCCTTTAAGCAGAAAGGCATAGTCTACATAAAATTAAACTGGCATGATTCAGATAAAGCAGCAATTATAATCACCTCTCTAATGTTTTCCGATTATCATTGTTTGATTCCTTCTCTTGAACTGTTTTAGAATTTAAAGGTTTAATCTAAAAGGCCAGCCCATGATTTCAACACCTGTGTAGTATTGGTCTTGTAATAGAGACTCCAATCAGGAAACAATACACAGGTGTAGCACAAAAACTGGGCCAGCACTTGAAATTGCATCATTTGTGAATGAAAACAAATTAAAAGATGAATAAGACATGTATATAAGTTTGCAAAGAATATCAGAAATAAAACATATGTATATACACAAGTATGTGCAAAGAGATAGGTACACATTTGAGCATTAAGAATCATATAAAATTGAGTGTAAAAAGTAAGATAGAAGCTTTTTGCAAATATATATATATCCACAGGTACATTTCTATGATATTTATTGTTTGTTGAAGTATAAATATAGCTATTTTAAGGACATTAATAGATGAAAAATAAAAGATTAGCTTTAGAATAATGTGCTTCTTCATGGACAGGAATGAAATGGTATAAATACAGTTGAAAGAAGAAGACAAAACTATCTTCATTTGATGGACATTCAGGGTAGATCATTTGATACATAAGGATATCTGCGACATAGATGACTTATTTATCAACAGTCTGATGCTAATCGCGCTGCACTTGATGTGTGTGTTTTTGACAGACTTGTTGATAAATAAGGCCGTTGAATGTAGATTCGATCCAGCGATGTATGGCGAGCATATAGTCCATCGCAAATGCGTTGAGATTGATGCCTTGATAAATCGGCCCCAGTGTGAATAGGCACTCAGAACTTAGAAGCATTTAAAATCAACGTTTCACACAGGGTGTTCTGTTTAGTGGGCAGCAGTTGACCAGTACCCACTTCCTGCATTAATTATTGCACAAGCAATGGTTTTGCAGCACTGCCACCTTCTCTTGCACAAACAATTGTTAGAGAACAGGGCCTTTCAATCACCTGGAACTCATTCAGTCAGGGTCATTTAACTCCACCACTGAAACGCCACCTCTGAAACGGTGGAGAGGTTAGAAAAGCAGCACTGCTTCTTAACTAACAGCAATCTCACATGAGCAATCCTGCACCACAAGGACTCCAAAGGTACATCCACATCTTAATAAATGTCTCACAGAGTGTTTACTACATGCATGTAACCAGAGATAACAAAAGAAAAAACTAAATTAAAAGAACAAAAATCTGCGCTCATAAAATAAACTATTTTTTGCCTATACCAAAGTGTTTAACAATTACAAAGATTTTAAGCTATACACTGCTAATCCTAAACTAAATATGGCGACTGGTGGCTATGCACATACGGCACTTCCGATTGGCTCAACCATGCTAAGCTCCAGACCATTTCAGACCATTTCTATTTCAGAGCTAACCTTAACTATGTGTTTGTGGTGGTAATTGTGTGAAGGCTAACATATAAATACAGGCAATCAATAATAAAATGCTCAGATTGCAGCTTTATATCCCTTTAAAATCTGAATGAATGTTAAGTGTTTGAAAAGTTAGTAGCTACTAACAGTGGCGTCACTAGGGGGGGTGCAGGGGGTGCAAACCACACCCGGGTGACACCCTCCAAGGGGTGACACCACCACTTTAATTTAACATTAATCATGATGACACCGTTTTTTTGGGGGGGGATTCCTAATGATGTGCTGGTGATGGTGCCTTGTAAAAAACCAAGGGGTTCCCAAATGCTAACACAGATGCAGGGGATATTCAGCCAGTGGCAGCTTTATGTTATGCTGAAAATGGTTCCCACTTCCCCCATCGACAGCAGTTTCCCCTGTCATTCGGCAATCTCCCGGCGCTCCACCCCCGCTGCAGCTACTCCCACTATACACTATGTGAAACTGAGAAGCATTGCTATCTCTTGTCTGCCACCCATTGGATTCGTCAGGTACTTCTCCCACAGACCATCAACGCCACAAAACAGGCGGCGGACATTATGTGACATGTGAGCCAAACAGTATGTCATGTGGCTTCAGTCACAAGTTTTTGGCACACTGCTGTGTGAGGTGGTGGTGGCAGCATGGACTCTCTGGATGACACAGTGTGGCACTGAACAACTCCGTTTCGGTGAGAAAGTTAATAGTCAATGTCTGTGACAGAGTGAGGAAGCAGGATTCCGATGAGGAGGAAAACGAATCCTTGCCTCATCTCTGTGGAGTAAGTCAGTGAGTAACTATGTAATCATGCCAAGCTAGCTGATCTAGTACAGTGTATGGGGGGGGGGCAGGGGATGCCGGGCAACACAGCCAGCCAAGAACAGACTGAGACAGAGCGTGCCGGCGGGTGACATGTTATGCAAGGGAAGGCACTGGGCAGCAGCAAGCAGGAACTCAGAGGGGGGAAGGCCCAAGCAGCCGGGCATGGTGTTGTGGCTGGCCTGGCGGCTCTCTAGTTACACTGGGTCCTGCATTGACAGCTGACTGTGAGGCAGTCACTAAAAACTTCTGTTAATCATTCTTGGATTCAACTGGTGCAGGCACAGTGTTGGCAATCAGTATGCACAGTGTGTGAGTGTCAGACTGTCTGTACCTAACCCAGCTTCTGACCATATGGCTAAGCAAATAGTGTACTGTATGGCTAAGCAAATAGTGTACAGGCCCCCCCCCACACACACACACACACATATATATATATATATATATATATATATATATGTTTGTGTATGTAAATATATATATTTATATATAAGCCCTATATATATATATATTATTTTGTTTTAAATTACTTGGGGGGGTGTCACCATGAGTTACCGCACTGGGTGACACCAAGCTTAGTGACGCCACTGGCTACTAAAGCAGCATAATACTAATACCTGGGTTATTTTCTTTTTCACCTATTAGCTTTTCTTTTGTGGTTTATATTCTTTATTTGAAAAATGTCCTTCACTATATATTTATAGAATATGTAACAGTGATGTCCAGCTCCAAGCAATAGGAGACCTAGCGAGAGCGGAATTTAAATAGCCTATGGGTAAAGAAAAATTTAAATTGATTGAATCTGGTTTAATCAGCTATGCTTGAACTGAGAGATTCGGAAAATTTATTGCAGCAGTATAGTAGTTAGAAATCCCTGGCCTAATGAATTTTACACAGCTATAATTTTGTTTTAATATTGCTTTTCTCTCCTCTATCTCTAAAAAAAATAACTATTTTTATCTGGTGAAAAAGCATATTGCTATCAGTTCATAACAGGGATATGCTTGCAAAATACCGCATAACTAATTTTTGAATCTGCTAAATCATTTGAGAGCCAATCACCTGTGAAATTAGATACAATGCAATTAGAAAAAAAAATTAATATGTGTTCCAAACTAAAATGCTGTACATGACTTTTAGATGCCAGTCTTCAAATGCAGACAGGCATATTTAGCACAATTTCTACAATATTCCCTGCAAAAAAAAAAAAAAAAAGAATTTGGCGTAACCAAAATATTACTAATTTGTGAAATCTCCTTCTTAGTTTAAATTTTACAAAAGCTTTTTTTTTTTTAATCAAAGTTTTTTATTAAGGTATTTATCCATACAGTATTCATAGCATTACATCCTGAATATTATTCTCACAATACGATGACTAACAGTTGTAGATGAAAAAGAAGAGAAAAATAAATAAGATACAAATAAGAATAAAATACATGCGTAACCTCAAGATTGACAAATCAAATTCCACAGAAAAAACACCTGAGGTATGGCATAAACATGGCATACTATAATACTAGTAAGTCACTCATTTATACATTTCAGGTCTTACATTGATACCTTAGATTTTTTATTTTTTATAGAAGGATACCGTAGTACCTCTTTGTCCAGATATACTGCCTAGTAGAGTAATATTGTAGTCTGAACAACCTAGAGTAATAACATTATGTTAACTGAGAGATACAAGTTTTACTATAAAATATATAACATCAATTATAATGGAGTAGATATAAAATATGAATAATATCACATAGCGGATCAACACCACTAAGATATTCACCAAAATGGGTGAATGGAGACTAATTGATAAAAGGTATAATGTCTATTTTATCATAAATCTTAGTCAAGTGGGGGTGGGGGAGTTGGGAAAGTAATGTAGACTACAGTCTAATCACATACTTTTATAGCTTAGAATAATATAACAAGAACTTGCGAAGCTCCGAGCAATAGGTAGGAATGTGGGCGTTAAGTAAATATGAGTGTGGTAGTAGTGGGGGAACTTAAAATAAGGGACAAAGCACCACCACACAAGTTGATATTGAGTGTTAATAAAAATGTATAATGGTCCAATACACTTTTAGAACTGCAAATATATAGTATCAGTTGCAGCCTCTAATGCTTGCTAACTTCCATTCTGCATGACCATAGTACAATGCCCATAATTACCAATATTTAATATAGTTAAGATAAGAGCTACATTTTCCTGTGCCTTATAAAGCATTGAGAACATGCTGTCTCGACCAACTCTTCCACCAGTTAGTACAGATCAACTAGGGATTTGTATGTAATATACCAAGGCAGTGATTATCCTATACAAAATTGAAGTACTACAGCATCATTCTTTTTTCTCAAGGGAAAAGCACTAAAGAATCTACACGACATTCCAACTATAAACAAATTTCAGTTATATGCTAAATGAAATAGCACAAGATCTTAAAACCAATAACCAGCTCAAATGTATTGCTTTTATATATTGGTCTAACCCTACAAAAGGACATTTCTGAAAACTTCTTGTATTAATGAGAGCAAAGAAGCGGTTATATTCCGCTAAGAGATTCACCAGCTTGGGTGCATGTAGACTGTTTGACAATGAGCAATAGGTTAGATTTAAATAAATTCTCAGTCAGTTGGGGTAGGGAAGTGAGAGAGTGTATTAATATGGAGTCTTACATAATTAAATATTACAATATAGCAAGCTGTAAAAGTAGATATGATGTGAACCTTAAGCCTAAACTCTTTATAGCATATCATCTAATTTGAAAACACATAAAATCAGTGCTTGGCAATCTATTCATGTGAAATGAGGTTATTTAAAATTAGGTATCACTGGTTTGACTATTACCGGTAATAGCTAAGTTATTATTAAACTGTGAGTGAAATTCAGGGACACCCCATCTCTTAAGGCAAGCTGCAGTACTGTTTATGTAAGCAGAAAAGAGAAACATACTAGATAACCAAGGTGTCTCCATGAAATGAGAAGCCATAGTATTGGTGGCAAACAAGCAAACAATAGCATATTAAAGCAAACTCAAACAATATCTCACATTATCCTATGTGACACAACAATTTACATTTGCTAAATAAGAAAACTAATATATATTTCTTAACACAAATAAGGCATTAGTTGGGTTAGAAGGTCCAGCTCAGGTGGTCACCAAGTCATGACTTCCAAACTTCTTAAGGTAATTAAGGTAGAAAAAATCCTATTGGCTGATTCAATCAGCCAATAGGATTGAGCTTGCATTCTATTGGCTGATTGGAACAGCCAATAGAATGCCAGTTCAATCATATTGGCTGATTGGATCAGCCAATAGGATTGAAGTTCAATCCTATTTGCTGATTGCATCAGTCAATAGGATTTTTCTACCTTAATTCCGATTGGCTGATAGAATTCTATCAGCCAATCGGAATTGAAGGGACACAATCTTGGATGACGTCATTTAAAGGAACCTTCATTCAGTCTTAGCCGTCGTCAGAAGAGGATGCTCCGCATTGGATGTCTTGAAGATGGACCCGCTTCGCGCCGGATGGATGAAGATAGAAGATGCCGTCTGGAGGACCACTTTGCCCGGCTTGGATGAAGACTTCTCCCCGCTTCGTTGAGGACTTCGGCCTGGTTGGATGAAGACTTTTGCAGGTAAGGTGATCTTCAAGGGGTTAGTGTTAGGTTTTTTTAAGGGGGTATTGGGTGGGTTTTAGAGTAAGGTTGGTTGTGTGGGTGGTAGGTTTTAATGTTGGGGGGGATTTGTAATTTTTTTTACAGGTAAAAGAGCTGATTACTTTGGGGCAATGCCCCGCAAAAGGCCCTTTAAAGGGCTATTTTTAATTTAGTGTAGGGTAGGGCTTTTTTTATTTTGGGGGGGCTTTTTTATTTTTTTAGGGGGATTAGATTACGTGTAATTAGTTTAAAAATCTTGTAATTTGTTTATTATTGTCTGTAATTTAGTGGGGGTTTTTTGTACTTTAGATAATTTAATTTAATTGTATTTAATTGTATTTAATTTAGGGAAATAATTTAATTATAATGTAGTGTTAGGTGGTATTGTAATTTAGGTTAGGTTTTATTTTACAGGTACTTTTGTATTTATTTTAGCTAGGTGGTTATTGAATAGTTAATAACTATTTAATAACTATTGTACCTAGTTCAAATAAATACAAACTTGCCTGTAAAATAAAAATAAACACTAAGATAGCTACAATGTAACTATTAGTTATATTGTAGCTAGCTTAGGGTTTATTTTACAGGTAAGTATTTAGTTTTAAATAGGAATAATTTAGTTAATTATAGTAATTTTATTTAGATTTCTTTTAATTATATTTATGTTAGGGGGTGTTAGGTTTAGGGTTAGACTTAGGTTTAGGGGTTAATAACTTTAATATAGTGGCGGCGACGTTGGGGGCGTCAGATTAGGGGTTAATAAATGTAGGTAGGAGGCGTCGATGTTAGGGCTGGCAGATTAGGGGTTAATAATATTTAACTAGTGTTTGCGAGGCGGGAGTGCGGCGGTTTAGGGGTTAATATGTTTATTATAGTGGTGGCGAGGTTGGTGGCAGCAGATAAGGGGTTAATAAATGTAGGTAGGTTGCAGTGATGTCGGGGGTGGCAGATTAGGGGTTAATAAGTGTAAGATTAGGGGTGTTTAGACTTGGGGTTCATGTTAGGGTGTTAGGTGTAGACATAAAATGTATTTCCCCATAGGAATCAATGGGGCTGGGTTAAGGAGTTTTACGCTGCTTTTTGACAGGTGTTAGACTTTTTTTCAGCCGTCTCTCCCCGTTATTTCCTATGGGGAAATCGTGCACGAGCACGTTACACCAGCTCACCGCTAACAAGCAGCGCTGGTATTGGAGTGCGGTAAGGAGCAAAATTTTGCTCAACGCTCACTTCTTGTCTGGGTTGTAAAAACCAATAATACCAGCGCTGTCTGTAAGTGAGCGGTGAGCATAAACTGCTTGTTAGCACCGCATAGCCTCTAATGCAAAACTTGTAATCTAGGTGTTAGCTTGCACCAGGACAACATTGTTACACAAAGTATGTAATTACTAATAAGCCTACTGTCAGAGGAATTAGCTGCTTAGGGTTTGATTCCTAGGGGCCAATTTATCGCTCAGCGAATCATGTCTGACAGACATCGCTGAATTTAACATTGCACAAGCAGTTCTGGTAAACTGCTTGTGCAATGCCGCCTCCTGCAGATTCACAGCCGCTAGCAAGGGGTGTCAATCAGCCCAATCGTATGAGATCGGGCGGATTGATGTCCGAAGCCTCAGAGGTGGCGGAGCAGTTAAGGAGCAGCGGTCATAAGACCGCTAGTTCTTAACTGCTGTTTACGGCGAGCCTGAAGGCTCACGAAACAGGGGCATCAGGGGTCATTCGACCCTTGATAAATCGGCCCCCAAGTCTAAATGATTGTTATCAATCCTGTTGACTTAAAGGGACATGAAAACCAAACTTTCTTTCATGATTTAGGTAGAACATACAATTTTAAATAACTTTCCAGTTTACTTCTATTATCAAATTTGCTTAATTCTCTTGGTATCATTTGTTGAAGGAACAGCATTGCACTAGTGATTTATAACTGAATGCATGGGTGATCCTATGACAATCGGTGTATATATATATATATATATATATATATACAGCCACCAATTAGCAGCTAGAACCTAGGTTCTTTGCTGCTCCTGAGCTTACCTGGATAAACCTTTCAGCAAAGGATAACAAGATAAGGAAGCCAATTAAATACTAGAAGTAAATTGAAAAGTTGTTTAAAATTGTATGCTCTGTCTAAATCATGAATGTCTAATTATGACTTTACTGTCCCTTTAAGCATTAGCATCCTATTGCCAAAATATCCCACTAATTAATTACCCCAAAGTGCCCTAATGAAATTAACCCTTACTGCCACCTCTGCATCAATCATAGACTACAACAAAACAGTTGCTTCTCCAACATATTAAAATTGCTCAACCTGCAGCATTTTCACCAACAGGGGAATAAAACAGACCATCGGCATCCAGCTTAATGTTCCTTATAGTAAATGTGTTTGTTACTTACATGTATACCATTGTTTAAAGCCATTTTGTGCCAGTTACAAATACAGCATTGCTTTAAATCAATTTAGCTAATAACACCGCATTGATTTAAATTATTTAAGCCAAATAAGCACATAAAAATAATAACTAGTTTTAAAGTACAATTACATTTCTGGACACAACTTCAACAGAATGGTCACGAACACTGTACCGCTTCAGGCCCTTGAACCGGTCTCTGACTCAACCGGAAGTGTGTAGGAAGAAAGTAGCAGTGGAGCACTGGGGGTGCACGCCGCTATTAGCAGCCGGTTCCGCTGCTTGTAATATGATACAAAAAGACGAAGGGTTGCGGCAGCATCAAGCAGAGGAACAAAAGTAGGTTAAAAAACAAAACTTTTATTTCCAATATTTAAAAAGCCAATTGGCAAAAAACGACTCACCATTCTATTGTGACTGCAGCTTTCTTCACAGCTGTTTGGCGAAGCTCTGCACACTGGGTGCCACCATCTTGAGACATGTGACAGAATTGGTAAACATTCACAGATCAGTGATGTATTGTGCGCTTCGTGTCAGTCCACAATACGGAGAAGGGTGTTTACATTTTTGCATTTTTATAGAAAGTATAAAAGTTACATAACATAAATAAAAAAATGCCACATTAATCATATGGAGCAATGCAGCCACTGTGAAAATGTAAAGCTAGCACTCTATATCACGCATGCTAACCTGATGTGGACCATACAGCTGTCAAAAAGCCGGTAACATTACTGTGAGTATACACCACTTCTGTGAAAGGGTGTGAGCATACCTAAGCTCTCAGATGGCAGCAACCAGTGTAAGATATGGAACTTCACCAGCTGACATCAGTAACGGCGAAAATAAAAAAAATGGCTTTGAAGATAGTTTGACTCACATGAGGAGAGACAGTAACATGTAGAGTAATAACCATGCTATTGTACTTGTGCTCAGCAATTTAATGTTCCTTTAAAAAAAAAAATACCACAGACCATGGGCCCGATCCGATATGCAGCGTCGCCCGCAAAAGCCGGCGACTCCAAATTTTGCGCTGGTTTGGTATCACATATACGGCGTAGCATACAACTTACGCCCTTATATTTCACCCGTCGCCCGGAAATTTCACTCCCATAGGCTAACATGGGACCGTGTCGTAAGTCGGTATCCAATATCTAGCGCAAGGCCTTACCTGGCGAAATCTTACTCCATTCTCACCTCGCCATAAAATGCACCCGTAGCAGGCCTTGCGCTGAGTATTGGAGCACCGTAACTCCCTAAAATGCCTTCCAAAAAAAAAAACTAACACCTAACACATGCACAATGTCTAACTACCTGTCAACCGCAATCCCTAATAAAGCGTATTAACCCCTAAACCGCCTCTCCCGGAGCCCACCGCCACCTACATTATATGTATTAACCCCTAAACCGCCGCTCCCGGACCCCGCTGCCACCTACATTAAATATATTACCCCCTAATCTGCCCCCCTACACTGCCGCCACCTACATTAAATATATTAACTCCTAATCTGCCCCCCCTACAACACCGCCACCTACATTAAATATATTACCCCCTAATCTGCCCCCCCTAACACCGCCGCCACCTACATTAAATATATTACCCTCTAATCTGACCCCCCTACACCGCTGCCACCTACATTAAATGTATTACCCCCTAAACCTAAGTCTAACCCTAACACCCCCTAACTTAATTATTATTTAAATAAATATAAATAATATTAATATTATTAACTAAATTATTCCTATTTAAAACTAAATACTTACCTATGAAATAAACCCTAAGATAGCTACAATATAATTAATAATTACATTGTAACTATTTTAGGATTTATATTTATTTTACAGGTATATTTGTATTTATTTTAACTAGGTACAATAGCTATTAAATAGTTAATAACTAATAACAAATACACCTAACACTACACTATCAATAAATTAATTAAATAAATTAACTAAAATTATCTAATATAAAATACAATTAAATAAACTAAACTATATTACAAAAACAAACACTAAATTACAAAAAATAAAAAAATATTACAAGAAGTTCAATCCGATTGGCTGATTGGATCAGCCAATAGAATTGATGTCGCATTCTATTGGCTGATCCAATCAGCCAATCGGATTGAACTTTAATCCAATTGGCTGATTAAATCAACCAATCGGATTTTTCCTACCTTAATTCCGATTGGCTGATAGAATCCTATCAGCCAATCGGAATTCGAGGGATGCCATCTTGGATGACGTCATTTAAAGGACCAGCCATTCGTCGGGTAGTCGTCAGCCGAGGAGGATGTTCCGCGCCGGAGGTCTTCAAGATGGAGCTGCTCATCGCCGCAAGGATGAAGATAGAAGATGCCGCTTGGATGAAGACTTCTGCTGGATGGAGGACCTCTTCTGCCCCGATTGGATGAAAACTTCTGCCCGGCTGGAGGACCACTTGTGCCCGGATCGGATGAAGAGTTCGGCCCGGCTGGGTGAAGACGGCTCATGGTAGGGTGATCTTCAATGGGGTAGTTTTAGGTTTATTTAAGGGGGGATCGGGTGGATTTTGAAGTAGGGGTGTGTGGGTGGTGAGTTTTAATGTTGGGGGGGTATTGTATTACTTTTTTTTTACAGGTAAAAGAGCTGATTACTTTGGGGCAATGCCCCACAAAAAGCCCTTTTAAGGGCTGGTAAAAGAGTTGATTACTTTGGGGCAATGCCCCGCAAAAGGCCCTTTTAAGGGCTATTTGTAATTTAGTTTATGGTAGGGAAATTTTATTATTTTGGGGGTCTTTTTTATTTTATTAGGGGCTTAGATTAGGTGTAATTAGATTAAACTTCTTGCAATATTTTTTTATTTTTTGTAATTTAGTGTTTGTTTTTTTGTAATATAGTTTAGTTTATTTAATTGTATTTTATATTAGATAATTGTAGTTAATTTATTTAATTAATTTATTGATAGTGTAGTGTTAGGTGTATTTGTAACTTAGGTTAGGATTTATTTTACAGGTAATTTTGTAATTATTTTAACTAGGTAGCTATTAAATAGTTATTAACTATTTAATAGCTATTGTAGCTAGTTAAAATAAATACAAATATACCTGTAAAATAAATATAAATTCTAAAATAGCTACAATGTAATTATTAACTATATTTTAGCTATCTTAGGGTTTATTTTATAGGCAAGTATTTAGTTTTAAATAGGAATAATTTAGTTAATAATATTAATATTATTTATATTTATTTACATAATAATTAAGTTAGGAGGTGTTAGGGTTAGACTTAGGTTTAGGGGGTAATACATTTAATGTAGGTGGCGGCGGTGTAGGGGGTCAGATTAGAGGGTAATATATTTAATGTAGGTGGCAGCGGGGTCCGGGAGTGGCGGTTTAGGGGTTAAACACTTTATTTAGTGGTGGCGGGGTCTGGGAGCGGCGGTTTAGGGGTTAATACATATAATGTAGGTGGTGGCGGGGTCCGGGAGTGGCGGTTTAGGGGTTAATACACATAATGTAGGTGGCGGTGGGCTCCGGGAGCAGCGGTTTAGGGGTTAATACTAGGATAGGTTTATTGTGGTGTGGGCTATGGCGGTTTAGGGATTAATAATTAGGCTTATTGCATTGTGGGGGGTTGTCGGTGTAGGGGTTAATACATTTATTATTAGGAGAGGGGGGATTGCGGATATAGGGGTTTTACGTGTCGGGATGATGTTTGGGAGGCGTGTTAGAAAGTTACGGGAGATTTCATATTTAGTAAGTTTTTGTAGGCGCAGGCAGTTTCTAAAGTGCCGTAAGTCACTGGCAACTCCAGAAATTTGTAGTTACGCTCATTTCTGGACATCGCTAGTTTATCCGACTCACGGCACTTTAGCAACTGTATATTGGATACCCCGATGTGCGAGGTGAAACTATGGGCGGGGCGGGTTCCCTCGCTTGCGCAGAAAACTGCGCCGTATATCGGATCGCGCCCCATATAGTTAACTCATTTTGCAAAAGAAATATAAATACAAAACTATAACAAGTGTTTAACTGCTTTTAAAACATATAAAACTCTAATCCATTTGAATCAGTTAAAGGGTCAGTAAACCTTAAAAATAATGTTATATAATTCTGCACATAGTGCAGAATTATATAACATTACATTAGCCAAACTTTATAAATCATAATATTGCCTTTTTATTTTGAAAAAATATTGCTGTTTTACAGACCCGCTCTCTGTACTCTGCTGAGCGGGTCTGTTGTTTTTACTGAGCGCATCAGGCCAGCTGTATAGTCACAGCCCGGCCCGACCGCACCATTAGACACAGTGCAGCTCGCTCCTGCTCTGTCTGACAGCGGGATCGAGCTGCACTGTGTCTAATGGCGTGGTCGGGCCGGGCTGTGACTATACAGCTGGCCCGATGCGCTCAGTAAAAACAACAGACCCGCTCAGCAGAGTTCAGAGAGCGGGTCTGTAAAACAGCAATATTTTTTCAAAATAAAAAGGCAATATTATGATTTAAAAAGTTTGACTAATGTAATGTTATATAATTCTGCACTATGTGCAGAATTATATAACATTATTTTTAAGGTTTACTGTCCCTTTAAATACAGCAGTAGTTTAACCCTTTTTCCACTTGTAGCACAAACAGTCATACACATACACAGAGACATACATAGACAAAGACACACACATGCAGACACACACAGTCATACACATACACAGAGACACACATAGACAAAGACACAGACACACACATGCAGTCACACACAGTCATACACATACACAGAGAAACACATAAACAAAGACACACACATGCAGACACACACACAGACACACACACACACATACACATAGACACATAGACACAGACACACAGAGAAGTAATTTAACTCTGTTTAAGTTGCTAATGCTGACACGTAGAACAGTTATAGTAGTACTTTAATTCCAGTAACACAGAGAGCATTACTACTCCCATTTATTTATGTAAGTAATGATGTTCTTCCATCTTTATTCTTCCTGATGCATGAATCCCCTTAATAAATATGGAGACATTCTTTCCAAAATACCCAGTAGAGGTAACAATGCACATGTGTGGTAATGCTGCAATATCCCTTAAAGGGATGGTAAATCCTAGCATTTGTGAAACGCTTGGATTTACCATTGGAACAAATAAAGTTCCTTTATTCGTTTGAAGCGTTTGCCACACTGAGATCCTCAAGCAGCGCACGTCAGCAGAATGCTATTTTGCTGAGAGGTGACATTTTCACCTCTTAGCAAATAGCTCTGCAGCACAGCTGGCCCCAAGCCGATAACCCGCATGGCTATTGGATAAGAGGTGGAAACGTCACCTCTCAGCAAAATAACGTTCTGCCCTGGGTTGCCTGAGGCGCTGATCACAGTGAACGCTTCAAACAAATAAAGGAACTTTCAGCATGAAGTATTTTATACTTCATGACTGAAAGTCCCTTTTATTTGTTCCTTCACAAACGCTAGGATTTACCATCACTTTAATTCTAGCAGCAGACATTGTGCAAAGGGAAATAACATATTGTACAAACGCCACCTACCTTTAAAATAAGAGGGGGATGTACACTACTGCTTCCAACTCCCATTTTGTAAATGCAACAGTGAAATTTGTTTTTCTCCATCAAATTGGTAGCTCCTGAAAATACCTATGATCAACCCGTTAATTTGAAATGAGCAGCCATGCATTTCAAATATGACTTTTATGTTTCTAAAAACTATTAGCAAATACCAAGGTTGATTTCCCCCTGAAATAGGTGTATTTTATTTGCATCCAATTTCCGGCAGGAAAAGGTTCTAGAACATAACCTTAATTCATAATTGAAGTTGTTGAAGGAATGCATGTTGACTTACCGCAGACTATCTCATGACAAGTCAATTATTCAGGATTCTCTTTATGTTTTCATTAATTTAAATGGTAATCAGTAATGTTTTCTGTTTGAATGAGCTTGTGTTCATTGAAGTATTATAATATTTCTCATAGAATATCTTATTATTCTCTATAGGCTTGTCTGTTCGGTGACTAACATTACTGGAATGGTAATCATGGTGCTTTTTGTTTTATTTTTGTCATTACAATGCTTACTCAATCAATTAAAACTTTTTTTTTTTTTAACAATCAAGAGTACACACAATAAAGTGCAGCAGCTTTAAAAAAAACAAAAAAAACAACTTGCACCAATACTTTCTCTTTGGACGGTATTGAGTGAGATTTTTGTTAATAGTTGTATAAAATTCTACATAATTTCTGATTCATTTATGACCCAATAGTTCATTCCAATTTTCATACATACAACTTATGTGGCAACGGTTTGAGAAATCACCAATGCTTTCTTGGAAACCATATATACAGGAGAACCCTTCATGCAGGGCCAGACTGGGAAATCAGACCGGCCCTGGAAATTTGTACA